>NC_037285.2:44413670-44714087 GCF_000002775.5 Populus trichocarpa | reverse complement strand
GTTTTTTGAAAAATAGAGACATAAAGAAATAAAATTAATTATTTTTAGAGTCTTCTTATATTTATAGTATTTTTAATCTTTAATATTTTAACTTATAATGAACTCTTTATCATTTGCTCATATATATATATATATATATATAGACCAACTAATTAATTTCTTATTTTTACTAGGGACATTCATGAATTCTCTATGATTCCAATGAGTGTAGAGTTGTTAGATCAGATTGGAGCTCTGTTTGCTATTTAAGATGAACAATAATGCAACTACAAGATAAACCATCAAAATTAAATATGGAGGAAATATCAATTATCATTAATCATAATTTAACAACCAAACAAGTATTATTATTAAAATAAAATAAAAAACACCAAAAGATAGTGAGAATTGCTTTATCATAAATCAAATAACAATTAAATCTATTACCTTTATTCTTCGAGGGTGGTTTTCTTGAATCAAATGTTAGGAACTTTGAACAAAGAAGTTAAGAACTGGAACACAAAACTGGGATGAATGAATACTTTATTATCAATGACTTTGGCTTTAAATAGCCATTTAATACACAATCTTAACATAAACGAAAAAGTAGCATTTTAGTATAAATAAAGCTAAGGAGATAACGGAAATATTGAATAAATCAAATACAAGTAGATATCCCTATAGACTAGGACTTTCCCTATAGATCAACATTATTCTAACAGACTCTAACAAAAAATCTACAGTGAAGTATTCTATAGGTAAACTCCTTTATTCCCTCCCTTAAACTAAATGCTATGAAGCATTAGTTTATACGATAACAGAAATTTCACATACTCCCATCAGTTTTCGAAGCTTCTGAAAAACTTCAAGCTTCAATGGTTTGGTCATTATATCTGTAATTTGATCTTGGCTTCCACAATGAACTAATTCAATTGTACCCACCTTGGTAAGATTTCTTAAGAAATGAAACCTCACATCAATATATTTATTGCGGCCATGCATAACTGGATTTTTAGACAATTTAATAGTTGAACTATTGTCACACATTATGGTTGTACAACCTTTATAAGAATGTCTCAGCTCCTTTAAAATTCTCTTCATCCAGACTCCTTGACAAGCACAGACTGCAACTGCCACAAACTCAGCTTCTGTGGTTAATAGAGTCACAATAGACTGTTTTTTTGAACACCATGAAACAACACTTGAACCCATTAAAAAAGCGTAACCAGATGTACTCTTCTTGTCTTCCATGTCTCCAGCATAATCGCTATCCGTGAATGCCAATAGCTCTCTATCTCCTCCTTTCTTATAATGAATTCCATAGTTCATAGTCCCTTTTAAGTATTGAAGTGCTCTCTTAGCTACCTGTAGATGAATCTCCATTGGTTTTGTCATATATCTACTTATGAGACAAGTAACAAATATCTTGTCGGGTCTTATCGCAGTAAGATACATTAAGCTACCCACCAGCTGCTTGTAATACGTTTCATCAACAGAGTTTCCATTTCCATCTCTGCTTATTTTGAAACCTGGAACTATTGGACTTCTTACTGAATTACTTTCCATCATACCAAACACTTTCAAAACCTCCAATGCATACTTCCTTTGACATATATAAATGCCATCAGAATTTTATAGTACCTTTATTCCAAGAAAAAACCTTATTTTTCCCAAGTCAGACATATCAAACTCTCTTAACATAAAACTTTTAAATTCAGACATCATAACTTCATCATTACCAGTAAAAATTAAATCATCAACGTAAACACTTACAATGATAATTCTTCCTTCTCTGCTTCTCTTTGTAAACAATGTCTGCTCACTATCGCACCTCTAAAATCCTTCACTAATGAAATGTGCTTCGATTCGACTAAACCAAGCTCGTGGAGCTTGTTTTAATCCATACAGTGCTTTGTGTAACTTGTAAACTAGATGCTCACTACCCTTCTTTTCATATCCTCTTGGCTACTCCATATAAACATATTCACTTAGCTCACCATGAAAAAAAGCCGACTTGACATCCATTTGAGAAATAATCCAATTCTTATGTGCAGCTAGAGCAATAATCATCCGTACTGTATCCATCATTGCCACTGGTGCAAAAACTTCTGTATAGTCTACTCCATACTTCTGAGAATACCCTTTAGCCATCAAACGAGCCTTGTACTTATCAATCTTTCCATGCTCAGTGTATTTAGTTTTGTAAACCCACTTCACTCCTATTCTTTTTGCTTCAGCTGGTAGCTCAGTGAGTGTCCATGTTTTGTTCTTTTTAATAGATTCAATTTCGCTATCCATGGCCAATCTCCAATTTGTACTCTTCATAGCTTCCTAAAAAAATAAAGGATATGTTGACACTACTAATGCCATATGAACTTCATCCTCATATAGTCCTTCACCACTAACATAATCTCCTATCCATGTAGGAGGTTGCCTCTCACGTGATTTTCGTATCTCCCTCACTCTCTCTTCACCCTTATTAGAATTATCTTCCTCTTCTCTAACTCCCGTATCACAAATCTCTTCATCAACTCCATCAGCTCTATCAGTATCTTCTCCATTTTTATTTTCACTCACCCTTTCTTCATTCTCACCATCACCATCACCCTATATTAAGTCTACTATTGATTATTTTTCATAACTCACATCCCATTTCCATTGCTTTTATTCTTTAAAAATTACATCTCCACTCACAACAATTCTCTTAGCAACATGATCAAATAATATGTAACCTCTTGATTCCTCACTAACTCCCAATAGCACTTAAATAATGCTTATATTATCA
Source organism: Populus trichocarpa (assembly GCF_000002775.5). Classification (NCBI taxonomy): domain Eukaryota; kingdom Viridiplantae; phylum Streptophyta; class Magnoliopsida; order Malpighiales; family Salicaceae; genus Populus; species Populus trichocarpa. The sequence goes on along the minus strand of NC_037285.2, from coordinate 44,711,323 downwards.
AGTTTAGTCCTCCTTTCTTCTAGAACATGAACGTGTGCTATGCAACAAAAAACCCAAAAGTGATTTACTAAGGGTTTTACTTCACTCCACGCTTCCTCTGGTGTAACATTTTTTACTGCCAATGGAGGACACCTGTTTAGGACATAAATAGTCCAGTTCGCTGCCTCCGGCTAAAAAGTCTTAGGAATGTTCTTGTCAATAACATGGAACGAACCATGTTCATCACGGTTCTATTTTTCCTTTTAGCTACACCGTTCTGTTGTGGAGTATAAATAGTTGTCAACTGCCTCTTGATCCTACTGTGTTTGCAAAAATCATTGAACTTATTTGAAATGAATTCTCCTCCTCTATCAGTACGAAGACACTTAACAAATAACCATGTTTCCTTTTCAGCCATAAACTTAAAGCATTTAAAGAAATTAAAAGCCTTTGACTTCTCTACCAGGAAATACACCCATGTTTTTCTATTGTAATCATCAATGAATAACAAAATATACCTTTTATTTCTATTAGATGTAGGAGTGATCGGTCCACAAATATCTGTATGAATAAGTTCCAACTTTTGAGTTGCTCTCCAAGTACTCTTCTTTGGAATAGGACACGATGTTGCTTCCCGTTGATGCAATCAATGCATGTCACACTTGAGACAGAGAGTTAAGGAAGTCCACGTACCATATTCTTATACAATAAGGTTTTCAAACCTTTGTAGCTCAGATGCCCATACCTCCGATGCCAAAGATGACACAAGTTTTGAGTTCTTGTGTGAAAGCACTAATCAGATTGTTCTTGAGAGGAAACTTGGGACTGAGGCAGCAAGATAAACATCTGATTGGTGCTCATGTTGGTTTGAATTATCAAACCCTTTTCTGGATGAAATATCTTACATATCCCTTCTTTAAATAAAATAGCCAAACCTCTTTCTTACAACTGCCCTATGCTCAAGAGATTATTTCTCAAATCTGGTATATAGTATACTTTAGTAATAACATGATTGACTCCATTCAGTAGTAGCTTCACACTTCCTTTTCCCATCACATCCATCTTAGTATTGTTTCCCAATTTTACTGAATGCAAAATTTTTCATCGAGTTCACTAAATATAGTTCGATCACCACACATGTGATTAGAACATCCTGAATCAAGAAACCATGCGTCTTCTCTTCTGGCTTTGTACAACTCCATACAAGACATCAAAAGCATTTCTTCCTCCTCATCAAACTCTGCATAATGTGCTTCTTTGTTCCCAGAAGGACATTTATATAGAAAATGTCCAAGTTGATGACATTGGTAACACTCCACAGTTGCCTTGTTGAAGTCTGTTCGTCCTCTCCCTCTTCTTCTACCTCTATAGGAAACACGACCACAACCTCTTCCTCTTTCATATGTCTCTTTCAAAGCCTGTACCTCACCTTTACATCTCTGAAACTTCTGTTCATGCACTATTAATGAGCTTTGTAACTCATCAATAGTAAAAGCATCAATGTCCTTTGACTTCTCAATAGAACATACAACATAGTTGAACTTCTTAGTTAAAGAGCGTAGAATTTTCTCCACTACTTTAACATCCTGCATAGTTTCTCCATAAATTCGCATCTTGTTGGCCACTGTCATGACCCTAGAGAAGTACTCTATCACTCCTTCACCAGACCTCATCTCAAGACTTTTAAATTCTCTGCGGAGAGCTTGAAGATGAGATCTTTTGACCCTTGCGTTTCCTTCAAATTTCTTTTTCATTGCATCCCATATATCTTTAGCAGTATCTTTCTTAAGAATGGTGTCAAGGACTGTTCGATCAATTGCCTAAAAGAGATAGTTCTTTACTTTCAGATCCTTTAGCTTTATCTCATCATTCTTCTTTCGTTGGACATCTATTTGCATTGATTCACTTGCTGGCTCAATATAGCCAGACTCCACTAGTTCCTAAAATTCCTTAGATCGAAGGAAATTTTCCATCAACATGCTCCAATGATCATAATGACCATTAAATCGAGGGATAATTGGCTGTATAAAACTTCCTTCTGTTGTCATTTTTGTGTTGCTGCAAGGATTTCAAAGACTGCTGCTTTGATTTGTCAGGCCTAGTGGGAGCTTTAATACCAGATTGTTAGGAACTTTGAACAAAGAAGCTAAGAGCTGGAACACAAAACTGGGATGAATGAATACTTTATTATCAATGACTTTGGCTTTAAATAGCCATTCAATACACAATCTTAACATAAACAAAAAAGTAGCATTTTAGCATAAATAAAGCTAAAGAGATAACATAAATATTGAATAAATCAAATACAAGTAGATATCCCTATAGACTAGGACTTTCCCTGTAGATCAACATTATTCTAGCAGACTCTAACAGAAAATCTGCAGTAAAGCATTCTGCAGGTAAACTCCTTCATCAAATGGAATGGATCGTGAAATTTCACACACACACACACACACGTACAGAGAGAGACAAAGAGAGAGAGAGAGAGAGAGAGAGAGAGAGAGAGAGAGAGAGAGAGAGAGAGAGATGGTTAGAGCCTCCAAAATCAAAACCTAAGCTCTAATTCATGAAAGCCCTATAAAAAAAAAGGGAAAAGAAAAAAAAAAGAAAAGACAACTCCAAAAAAAAGCATGTGTGCCCTTTAGGCGGCACATGTTGTGCTCTCCATGTTTAAAAATACCCTTCTACTGTATTATTGGAAGTGCCGTCATGTTCTTTTTCTGGTGGAGTAGCGCGTGTAGCTGGTGATGGTCCGACTTGTTGTTGATGAGTATTTTTTTCCCTCTTCTTTCCTCTCTTTCTCCTAAAAAATTACAGCTTGATTTTTTTTTTGGTATTTCAACTTCAGTTCTTATTCTTTTAATTTTTAATTTTTTAATTTTTGCTCTTGTCCCTTTTCTAGAAATCTTATTTGTTTTCAATTTCATTCTTCAATCCTAATTTACCATATATTATTTGTTTTTCAATTTTGTCTTTATTATTTTGATTTTTAATTTTTTTTCTTAGCCCTTTTGTAAAGTTTTTATTGGTTTTTAATTTCATCCTTAAATCCAATTTGATGGTATTATGTTTTTTTATTTGGTTCTATTTTTTTATTTCTAATTTTTTTCTTGGTCCTTTTGTAAATTTTTTTTTATTTCACCCTTCAATCAACAATTTGTTTTTATTTCTTATGTCAATTTTGATCCTCATTCATTTGATTTTTTTGGGTCCTTTTGCTAAATTGAATTCTCTTTTCAATTTTTACCCTTCAATCAAATATAAAATTTATTTTGTTTTTCAGTTTTAATTCTCATTATTTTAATTGCTATTTTTTGGATCCTTTTGTGTAATTAAATTTTTTTTCAATGTTATTCTTTAATATTTAATTGGTTGAGAATTGGATTTCATGATTTTTTTCAAATAGGGTGCTTCGAGTTTAATAACTTGGGTCATGGGTTTAAAAAGTTAACACGAGTTTTTTTTTTTGTAAAAAAGGCTTTATAATTATCTTTATTTTCTTTATATGTTTATTCTAATCTAATGATCTATGCTGTGAGTTTGCTAGATATCTCGGGTTTGCTCGACCTTGATTACCAAGGTTACAGGTTTGTCATATTAACTCAGGTTGACCAGGATTGGTTTTTTATGTCCTTTGTTACCCCGATTTCATTCTTATATATTTAATGGGCTGTGAATTGAGATATATCGTTTGTTCCATTTAAAAAAAAAAAAATTACCCAGGTTAGCCTAATCCCTTTTTTAAAAAAAATTGACCAATCTACTATTGTTTTCTATTTTTTTTTATCTAATTCAAATAAAGTCAATTTATTCAACCCAAGTTGCACATTTTTTTTAAAAAAAATGATTGCGGCACTTAAACATCATTTTCTGCACAACAAAAAGTTTGGCACCACAATGAATCGCTAGCATCGAGGCTAATATTTCATTGCTAGTTAACTAATTTCACCACTCATTTACTGGACATTAACTCCATCATTAGTTAACTAGTTCTACTACTAATCATTGGACACTGAATCCATTACCGGATAGCTAGTTGAACGATCTATTACCAGGCACTAGTTCTATTACTGGATAGCTAGTCCCACTACCTATTACCGGGCACTAGATCTAATACAAGATATTAGTAGTTTCACTATTCATTACCGGGCACTAGATCCAATACAGGATAACTAGTTTCAGTGCCAATTATCAAGCACTAGCTCCATTATTAAATAGTTAGTTCCACTTACATCAATGCTAGGGAAGAAACCTACCATGTTTATTAAGGCACTATTATTGAATCAACATAAAAGTATCAAGGTTTTAAGCACCTACCTGCTGCTTGTGCTCTTAATGCATCTCTTTACTATTGTACAACTCCTGCGACCTCTCCTATATCAACAGGTATACCATATTATTTTTCATTCAATGGTGATTTCAAAATACTATAATCTAAATTTATTTATTTTAACTTAATCATCATTACAATATGAACCTCTTAGAACAGTTAGAACCAACCAGTTGACTAGATGTTACTTAAATTTTATTGATGTCCCTAATGGTCAACCAGTTCAATCAATTGAATTAGACAGTAGCTAATTTCATTTTTTTCTCCTTTCAATCGGTCGATTCGTTCATAAGATTTTTTTAAGTGGTTGACTGGTTTGTGCAGTACATCAGATATTACATACAATTTTTAGTTTCTCCTTTTCTTTTGCAAAATTCACACCTTATTAATCTACTAAACATATAGCATAATCCAATTTCAAACAAATCTCCTAATAATTACATCAATTGATCCCAACTACACCTAATTTTGCAAATTCCTCTAATTTCAATAATGAACCCTAATTCATAAATTGAGAATTCCATACCAATAACCTATTTATCATGACTCAAACTTGTATATATATGTTTAGAACTCCTTACCTAACAATCAAATGAGTTTCTAATGTTAGTCAATCAAAGCTTTTCCACTATTTTCTCTTATTGCTTGAAAATTATCGTGACGCCCCTCTCTCTAGCTCCTCCTTTTCTCACTTGATCTCTTCTTAATTTGTGTTTGATGTGTTTAGATACGTATCATCTCATCTACCAAGCTCTAACTTATAATCTCTTTTTATGTTCTCTAAGTAGAAAATAAAAACAAAAAAACAAAAGAATCCTTTTTTGTTTCTTTTTTTTTTCTAGCCGAATTCTCTGTTATAAGGAGAGGAAGAACTAAATTTCAAATTTATTCCACTTATTTATGAAAATGCCATTAATATGTCTTCAAGTTATTTTTTTGTTTGGTTGTTGCTATTATTATACAATCTTTCTAAACTCTAATTACTCTAAAATTTTAATCTAAGATAAAAAAAAAATGTCAAGAGTCTTCTCATAAAATTTTAGCTCGATCTGACATTTGAATTGAGAGTTAGGCTTGATAACATAAAAATAGTTGATAAATGATTTTACATCAAAAATCCAAATTTTCTTGTGTTATCCTTCCATGGATTTAATCACTTATTTCACTAAAACCTTGTGACCATTTATTTATTCCAAACACTTATTTTACCTTTTTTTTTTTTTGTTATGTTCTTTTACGGAATTATTGCCATTTCGCAATAATATTACCATTTTTCAACTAGGATTTTCTCCAATGTTTTTATTTTATTTTATTTGTTATTTATTTTTCTATTTTTAAATTTTCAAGGGTTTATAGAGATGGTGACACATCGAATCAACCTCGGTTAACCTAAATTAACCTATCAAACCTGCAACCTAAGTCATAAACTTCATTGGATTTAATAACTTTATTTTTAAAAAAACTATTTTTATATAATTATTTGATAAAAAATAGATATTTTCAAAACCGAGTACTAACTCAATACCGAGATTTTTTATGAGACATGAGGACCCCACAAAAAATCAAAATAAATCATGAAGTCCAATTAATAATAATTATGGTTTTTTAAAAACTATTTTTATTTGATAATATGATAGATCATATTTTTTATTTAATAATATGATAAAAAAATAGATGATTATAAAACTAATCATCAATTCAATGCTACAATATTTTTCTGAGATCATGATAATCCCTGTATAAAGAAAACCAAAATAAATAACAAAATTTAATTTTTAATAAACTTAATATTAAAATAAATATAAAAAACAACATGTTATGGTTTCAATAAACAATAAAGTGTGAGGAGGGGAGTATTGATTTCTCCTCCTCAATTAGTTCTTGCTAAATTAAAATATAAATAAGAAAATATATATATATATATATATATATATATATATATATATATATATATCAATTTAGAATTCACCAGATTTGATTAAAAAAAAATACAAAATGATCTTTGTTCTAACATGTTTTTTTTTAAATAAAATAATATTATTTTAAGTTGAATCAACTCAAATTAAGAGCTTATTTATTTTTATATTTTAAAAATATTTTTGAAAAAAATTATTTATTTTTATTTTTTTTTCAAATTATTTTTTATATTTTCAAATCGTTTTAATGTGCTGAAGTTAAAAATAAAATAAAAAAATATTATTTCAAAGTATTTTCAAACAAAAAAATATTTTAAAAAATAATTACTACCATAACATCAAATAAAGTCTCCCTAGTCTAATCCATAAATTAAATCTTAAGCAAGATATAAACTCGAGTTTAATAACTTTACGGTGAAATTATAATTTTAGGAATGATTTAATCCAACAATTGGCACACGACCATTCAACTTGGTACCAATCCAAAGTCCAAACATCGGTCACTCAACAGGTCAAAGTCAACCAGTAACCGTTTTTTCCCTCTCCTTTTCTCTTGGGCCCACTTACACCACACGTCAATCAACATGGGCACCACCACTCCTCCTCCAACAAGCACGGCGCGTTTGCTTCACCCTCCACAAGGTTCCCGTGGGACAACTCCTAACTCCACAAAATCCAGGGAGTAATGTCCTCTCATTACCCGCCAAAAATGGCAAGTGGACTTTGGGTAGACCACCTGACCAAGTCGTATGATCACGCGCTCGTCTCGCTCTTTCTAAGCTTCTCTGATCACCCAATAGAAATCAAGTAAACTACCTAAACCCAAAAGGAAAGGGGGAAAGAGTGCAAGGTAATCAGTCCAGCCAATAACAACAAAATCAATTGGAAATTGGAAATTTAATTTACTTAAAAAACTTCATATAAATAAATATTAAAATTATTAGTGTTTTTATATTATAAAATTGAGTGGTTTAAAAAAAAATTAAATAATATACTAATTTAATCAAAATTAATACTAAAAAATCATAATTATTGGATTTACAAAATTTATTCTCATTCTTTCATCCAACATCCAACGTATAAGATTTTTATAAAAATATTGTCGGATTAATATTTTGATAAAATTATAATGTTAAAAATAATTTAGTTACATTAGTAAATAATTAAATAAAATAAGAATAGGTATTTTTCACTCTAAAAAAGGTTAAGAAAAAAACAATTTTCTTAAAAAAAAACAGAAAGAAAAAGAAAAAAGGAATTTTGGTGATGCGAGATGGAAATAGAACTTTGACAGAGTAAAACAGCATGAGCATGACCATGAAAATAACCCCACAACACCCTACCTCTAATTATAATTATTACTCTTTAATTTATTATTAAAAACACAAAAACAAATCAACAACTAAAAACAGAAACATTAAAAAAAAAAAAAACAACACTTCCGTTTTTGTCTTCTCATATTTTATTGTTTTGAACTTGTCTTTGTTGTTGTTATTGTTAAGGAGCTTTCCCCCTCTTTGAACCCTTCATCTTCTTGTAAATCTCATAATTTTAAGGCGGTCAAGCTCCTGATTTCTGCTTTGTGAGTTCTTTTTCTTGGCTATTATAAATGTGGAGAGATCCTGGACAGCCTGCTGATTCATATTATCAGGTCCGGCCTGAATGCACGGATGTTCCAAAAACCAGATTCAAAATCAAGGTTTGCGTTAAAGATTTGGTTTTTTCTTTTTCCTTTTCTTTCTGGACTGCTTTTTGATATTCGTGAAGTGCCCATTTGGTTCATTTAGATCAAAGTTTTGCAATCTTGGTCTCTTTTGGCTTTGTTTTGATGTTTGTGACGTGCCCATTTGGTTGATTTGGTTCATAGTTTTGAGATTTGGTTCTTTGTAGCTTTCTTTTATATTTTCCGGATATCCATTTGAATAATATGGATCAATGCTTTGGAATTCGGTTCATTGTGGCTTTATGTTGATATTTGTCGGGCTCTCATCGTCTGGTTAGTTTGGAGTGAAATGGTATTTGTTATGATGATATGGATCAATGTCTCGCAGAAAACGGAAAATATAGCTTACAATATGAAAATAATGCTATTATGATCATTACATATGGTTGAGTTCGAGGAAAGTTGTTGACTTTGGACCAGAGATGAAATGGTTGCATGATTAATGCATTAAGAAAGGCTCCTTTTTTCTGGTTTATTTTAAAGCCGGGCTGAATAGTCAATTGGATTGTTTACTTGATTTGTTTAATCTAATTTCAATTGTTTAGTGAGAAAGGATTTTTCCAGCAATAATCACCAATGTAACATAAGCTAGCTTGTTAAACTGGCAAGTCTATATGTACACTTAAGCTAGCTTGTCGTGAAATAGATAAACAATAAGGTCAAACTGTTCAGCTCCAATAGTTCATATTGATTGGTGTTGCCAACTGAACTTAAAACACATTGCTTGTAATGGAAATAACTGCAGCTTACTTTGGATCCACTTTTGCAGGCAGGTAAAACTCTAAGTCCAAGGAAATGGCAGGCTGCATTTACACCAGAAGGATACCTGGATATAAGCAAGACCCTTAGTCGAATCTACCGTGGGGCAAGTGTTCTTTTAAGAGATCTTACAATCAGCTGTGAGATTTAATGCTCATGATTTTTCTTTTCCCTTTTTCTAGGGGATCCATCCATCAATTAGAGGAGAAGTTTGGGAATTTTTACTTGGCTGTTATGACCCTAAGAGTACATTTGATGAACGAGATGAGATACGGCAGCGCAGAAGGTAGTCTGTTTTCTGCTCTTCACAAGTGTAACATATGGGCAACAAACCACAGAAGAGGATCAGGATCTACTTATTTAGTTCAATCAAAGTTAATGACCAGACATTGACTTATTAATTGCTTTTCTTTTATTGTGCCAATAGGAATTACAGTAATGTGAGACAACTTGATAATTTCAATATTTGGTTCTTGTCACCATCTAGAACCAGGCTTTCTCTTTGGGCTAGGCAAGTTTGATAATTTATGGACCATGTAGGTGAACGTACTCAACAAAAGATTATGCTCTCATTAGGTTTTTTAATCTGACTCTGGAGATCTCTTACATAATACTATAATGGGGACTTCATCTACTTGCATGGATATAAATATAATCTAGTTGAGTCAGAATCTCCCCTTTAGAAATGTAGGTATATTAATTTTGAGTTAAGTACTGTAATTACCCTTACTTTTTGTGCATAAACCTTTGAAGTTTGGTGATGCCTTATTCCTACTTTAGAAGACATGTAAAAGTTGTTCTTATGTTGCACCTTCAGGATACAATATATTAGGTGGAAAGAAGAGTGCCGCCAAATATTTCCTGTTGTTGGAAGTGGCAGATTTATTACAGCGCCTGTAATCACTGAAGATGGTCAGCCCATTCAAGAACCGTTAGTAATATTAGAAACAAATCAAGACAGAGGCCCCTCTGCTGAAACTGGCAATGCAGATGGCAATGGCACAAATCAATCAAGAATAAATGCTTCCTGTTCAGAAATGGTGAGAGATCTTACTAGCCATGGTCCTTTGGACCAGAAAGTGATCCAATGGCTGCTCACCTTGCATCAAATAGGTTGGTTATGTTCATATATTAACGCGCAGATTTCTCTCTTCATTGGTGCAAAATTAGTTCTTGTTCTCCTGTCAATGCTTTGCTAGGTATTAATGGAAATTTAAAGCTTTTGCAAAGCCAATTTTCTTGTTATGCAATAGTTAATGATTAATTGATGTTCTCTCATTAATGCACACATGTTACTTTTAGACTCTGGCTTTAATATTTATAATCACTGTTTTACCATAAATCTCTCTCTCTCATGCAGGATTGCAGAGTTTGAGTTAAACTGTTCCTCTAATGCTCTGGTTCTTGTTTATGTTTTCTTTTATGGGTATTGAAGTCGTTCCTTAGAGATGGGGCGGAGCGGCAATTTTATGAGAAGGAAGGTGGGGATAGGGAATTAGGTAACATTGAAAATGAAACAACATAGGGAAAGACAGAGTTAATAATATTTGGGGGTGCATAATTTTCAAGTCCTATGACCTTAAATTGAAGGGTATAATTAAGAATTTTAAGAATGAAATGTGTAAAATATTTCAAAAAGTCTAGGGTGCCATGGCCCCTCCAACCCTCCAAGTAGTTCTGCCCCTGCATATAGAAAAGATATGCATGTTGCACTCTGTTAATTTGAACCTCAAGATTTAATTAGTCATAACTGCATTATTGTAATCCTGGATTTTTTTTATTTTTTTTTTCTATCAAATGACTCTTTCTGATTGAACTATTATGACTCTTTCTGATTGAACTATTATGGGTGGTAGGTCTCGATGTGCATCGCACTGACAGGACATTGGTGTTTTATGAGAAGCAAGAGAACTTGTCAAAACTTTGGGACATTCTAGCTGTTTATGCCAGGATTGATACAGATGTCGGCTATTGTCAAGGTAGATGATAAAATGATTGTCATATTTGTGAATTTAATATATATATATATATATATATATATAGAGAGAGAGAGAGAGAGAGAGAGAGAGAGAGAGAGAGAGAGTCTCAAGTCACGTCACTGTCAGTATAGGTTCTTGGCATGTGCACTGTTGTCATTTTATTGACCTGATCTACATAACAGGCACATATGATTCAAACACAGTTTCAAAACCTAATTATAGACAAGTGCTAATGCTTGAAATATATATGTGCCTGACATTTTTAGATCGTTCTGTAAACTGGTAGAATAAAAGACCATTCTCTTTGTTATTATCCCCATTCCCCTTGTAACCTGGATAGCCAGATACCTCTTCTCATTCAATAAATAACCATCAATTCTGGCACTTAATTTATAATAGACTAATCAATGATAGTTACAAAACCAAAATACTTTTTTCTTCTTCTGTTTGAAATTCTGTTGACCTGAAAATTAATATTGATATGCATGCACACAGTCATCTACACAATATAACCTTAATATTACATGAGAATTGAAAAGATCTGGACATGATGCATTGGGTTATAATAGATTGAGCTGTAAAGAAGTTACTCCACAAATATGTCTTCTTTTTCTCTTTTGAATAACTATGTTTGGTTGCTGAAGGTCATAATGATTATGCTACCTTTATAACGATGCGTCTACCTGTGTCTACATTGATGAAATGAAGTGTAAATTCTAAAATCTCAAATGCACGAATGGCGGACAGGAATGAGTGATCTTTGCTCACCCATGATAATGCTGCTTGAAGATGAAGCTGATGCATTTTGGTGTTTTGAACGATTGATGCGCAGATTGGTACTTTCACTTCATTTTCTTTGTCTCTCAATTTTGTGCGCAAAATACTTTACAGTGTGATGGTGCTCTTGGATAAAGCACATAGGTTTTTCTTACTGTTCTTGTACAGGATTCTTATTGAAATAACTTATATGATCAATCACTTTTGGAGGTTTTCACAGCTCTTGCTTCATTATTATTTTTTTTCCTTTTGATTTCCACATTCTCATGAATTTATGTTATTTGAAATTTTGTAGCGAGGAAATTTCAGATGCACTGAGAGCTCTGTTGGAGTGGAGACACAACTTAGTAATTTGGCCGAAATTACTCAGGTTGTCGATCCAAAACTTCATCAGCATTTAGGTATTGCCTTAAATTTATGCTTTCCCCATTATGTGTTTTAAGCCAGCCTCAATGTTATTCAATATACTGATTGTTAATTCATAAATCCCATTCAGTTTAATAGTTTATTACTATTTACTTTTTCTTTTTTCTTTTTATTAGCACTTACCAAAAGAAGATACAGGTTATTGAGAAAGAAATAGATAAAGAAATTTTTTTTACTTTGGAATCTTGAGTATAACCAATGGACGAATGCCTTAATGTCACTGTTTGTTGCCTTGTTGCATAAAGAAAAGGGACAGCACCTGGAGAATTTTTTAATTGACTTGTCTGTGATGAAAGTGTTTCTCTATGTTTTTGCTCCTGTAAGGTGGCATGTTTGCGTCAGTGGACCTACGCATACCTTTGGAGGACTGTGGAACCGCCAAAGTTTTGTCAATTTTAAAATAGCCCTAAAATTTAGGGTGGAAGTATCATGATTGATGTCCCTGTCCCAACCAAAAAAGAAAAAGAATAATTATAATCAACTATATCCCTTACATTTTAGTTAGCATTCATTCATACCGTTCATTTCATAGTAGCTTTGGTCCCCTTGAACTTGAGTTCCTATAAAATTGGAACAAGTTCTTCAGGAAAAAACAAAATAAGTATTTGCTTTATAACCCTTTAAATACCATTTTTTAATATCTAGATGTTCCACGGGAACAAGGTTACAGGATTAAGAAAGCTTGATCCTATGTGTACATGAGTGTTTGCCTTAGTGTGGTATCAGCCATGATATGGAAACCAACTTATGTTATGATCTGCCTTTCAGATTGCAGTTTTCAGCTGTGATTCTTTAGCAATAATAACAATGTTATGCTGTGATTCTTGTGATAGTTTTCAACTTTTCCCAACTTTCTTCATTTATGCTGAAAAAAGAAAGTAAAGATGTGTTTTGATCTTTGAACACAGATGCACTTGGTGGAGGCGACTATTTATTTGCTTTCCGTATGCTCATGGTTTTGTTCCGCCGAGAATTTTCATTTTGTGATTCACTCTACCTTTGGGAGGTATGGTTCAAGTTCGCTATATTATTTTAGTTTGGTTTATTGAAAAGAGTATGTATATTCAAGTGGTTTTCAGATTGCCTGTAATGAAGGCAATGTAAAATTCTATTTTTTTCCTTTTAATTTAAAGCTATGGGTAGAACTGTTTATCTACAGAATTGGTCCTGTCAAAAGTTCGGAAAACTCGTTATAAACTGATAATGTGTATGCATATTCCAGTGATCATTTCCTCACCCTATCCTGTAGTTCATCACTAAGCTGCGGAGTTTATTTACAATTTCAGAACAAATGACAGTCAAGGACAAATCTTAGATCCTTCAAAAAATCTGCTGAGCCAGCTCAGAGGACTCCAGACCTATCAATAGACAAGCCCAACCCAATTTCCCCAGCTTGATTCCTAGATCGTCCATTCCCATATGTGAGACCAATTGCTACTCAATCACCAAAACAAAAAAAGCCCTTTACCTTTATTGTATGTATGTGGTTAGACGTACATTTATTTTCTTGGGTGGGTAGAAAAGGATTGTAGATGAAAAGAAATAATCCGATAAGCCTCCACTCTGTAGCTGCAGAATGTTGTAACAAGTCATTGGTACCTAAATGGTGTTTTTCTTTTAGTTTCTTTAATATATGTGAGCACGATGTCATTTTCTTTTCTTTTATCTTTTGTTTGCTTTCTGTCATGTATATGTATCTTTGAATAGAGATGTAGGCATAAAGGTTTTTTTTTCTTCGTAAACTACGTTATCTTAGTTACTTACCTCTCTGCTTGCAGAACATAAAATCCACACCTTCTTATATGCGCATTCTTTTCTTTAATCTCTACAGATGATGTGGGCCCTTGAATACGACCCTGATTTGTTCTCTGTATATGAAGAGCCGGAATTGAATGGTGAGAAAGCTGAGGGGTCTAAGGGAAGAACCAAGTCAATACGGCACTATGGGAAGTTCGAAAGGGAAAATATGAAAAATGGGGCAGTGAATTCTGAAAGCCCCCTTCCCATCTCTATTTTCCTTGTTGCCAGTGTATTAAAAGATAAGAGCTCTACGCTTTTGCAGGAGGCTCGGGGCCTGGATGACGTTGTCAAGGTAAGCTTGATGAGTTGATTTGTGCCCTATCCTTTAGACACCTATAAAATACCATTTAGTTTAGGAAGGGCAATGTACCACCAAGCAGAAGCATGTAGGAGAAAGTAAATAAAAGTGGAAGTGTTTAGTAGTGAAGATGGTCCCCGAACCCTATAAGTTTGCATGCAGGGGGTGACGGGTGGTCGCTGCAGCTTGAGCATCACCCTTTCTGCAAGCATGCGTCTCAAGAAAGATTCAAAGCAACCCCCATTTCTCGCTCTAGTTGCTATAGTTGTCTGTTGAGGATCAGTCTCGAATCCCAAGCATGACATTGTTAGGTGGAGTCAGAAACTGAAAATGTGGCCAAAGTTTGTCTGGTAACATGGGGATAGTTGAATGAGTCCTCCCCAAGTTATTCAACACATCCACTTAACCAACAGATCAACACTGACCGTGCTTGTAGGTTTCTAGCGTTCATTTATGCCTGCATCTAGTGTAGATTTGTAGCAAGAAAGACAACATAAAACTTGCGAAACGTTTTTATTTTCTTATTTTTTGGTAAATATTAGTGCATGTACTACCTCGATAATATTCCACGAGCTAGCTCCTGTGCTGTGAATCAATATGATTTTAACCTGATTATTTTCTCATTCATTTTCTTTTGCAATGCTTTCAGATATTGAATGACATGACTGGAAATTTAGATGCCAAGAAAGCATGCAGCAGTGCTATGAAACTTCACAAGAAATATTTAAAAAAGGTGCTTTTCTTACCTTGGAGTGCTACTATAATTCCTGATGTTGCGTTTGAAATGTTCAATTAGAATTAGAGAGAGCAAACAGTTGGAAAAAAAAATCCAGAAAAAGAAAGTTTAGAGTCAAAACTTTGTATCAAGCCTTTTTTATCTTTAGTTTTTCTTAGCATTTTGTTTCTATATCAAATAAATATTCAAAGGGCAGGGAGTAAATACCTTTTTCATTACACTTATGTTGAGAGCTTTTTTATTCTGAAGGAAATTGAGAAAAAGAAAAACGAAAACCTAGCTACATCAAAAGGGTTATAACAGCACAATGTCCTGCTTCCAATTGCTTGCTGATGATTCTTTTTTATTGCCAAGGCAGTTTATATACATGTTTTTTCCTGGGGATTCTCAGCTGCTTGTTTATTAGCTAAGTTCTTTTGGTTATTTCTTGAACTTACAGTCATTCATGCTCTTGCAGGCGAAGAAGCCATAGCCTACAATGAAACACGTGATTTTTTCCCCAGCTGATAAATATTGGGAAGCTTTCATTTTGTATTTTAAACTTTCAATCGATGCGGTATACTCCCACACAAATTTTGGCTTGGAGATACCAAAACTTTACTATTGCTCCAACCTGCAAAATGGTCTTGCAGAAAGTAAATTGTTATCTGTAAACCAGCCTCTTCAACATAAGAATCCATGTACAAATACAACCATGTATCCATCCATTTTGTGTTAACATATACATTTTAACTTAATCATCAATGAAATACAAAGAAAATCATTTGCGTGTATGGGACTTGATCTCTAATTCTCTGTTAATGTTCTTGTTTTAATGTTTTTCCTTGTCAAAAATGGACTAGCGGATGAAGATTGTAAGGCATAAGTTCCTTAGATTGAAAAGTTTCTTGTAGTCTCCCATGCAAAATCCCTCTGGGACAGGGATGAGTTATCCATACCTTGTAAAAATCATCCAAGTATGACTAATGTCTTCATTGATAATTGTTTTTCTTACAATTGTCTTTTAATTTCAAATCTGAAATGATAATGTGAAAAATAAAATTAAACATATATATCCCGGCATAGCTAAAGAATAATCGTAATTAAATTCTTGAACCTACTTGAATTTTCTCCACGGTGGACTCTTAAAAAGTGCTAGAACCCAGAAGGCAGGAAGATGCTGATATCACATAGCTTGACAAAAAAATTGGGCCATGGTGGAGGATTCCAATTGGGGAACTCACCTAATTTTAACAGTGAAGCTACTGCATTTTGTTTTCTTTATTTTTTCAAACTTTTTTTCCTTTCAACTTAATCTTTCTATAGATTAGTGAAAATTAATCTTGAAATTATAAAAAAAATTAAATTTAAAAATAAAAAATAATAAGTAAAATGCAAAGAAAATACATGACTCTCTAATAACTCAAGTTCTTGATTGATCCGACAACTATAAATATAACCTTTTTAAATTATAGTATGATATTTAATGGTATCAAATCCAATTATAGAATCTTTCAAGGGAATATGATTCATCATGAATTGATGGAATTTGAATATTTGTGGATGAACACTACTAGTGTTTTTGAACTAAGTTTATTGACTTTAAAAATTTTAAATCTTTTATGAATAAATTATTATCCAATAATAAAACACATATGAGAGTGAAGTTCGGCGATTTCATGCAATCTTTTTTTATTTGAAAGCTCTAAGTTTGGTATTTTCCAAAAAAAATAACTCAAATTATAATTTTATTTTGGAATAAATATTCATTTTATTTATTTTTTAGTTTTTGAATTTGAAATAAGAAAGAAAAAGTGGTCGAGAGAGAAAATTTTTCTTTTTTAGTTCTTTTATGGATTATTAGGTCTCCACCCCTCGATTCTTCAACCACAAAGATGTTTAAATTCTAGATTTCAGTTGGCGACAAGTTGCATGTTTTTCTTAAAAAAACATATTATTCATTAAAAAAAACTAACATGCTCACGCAATTAAAAAAAAATATATTGAATCTAGTAGATTAGAATCATGGTTTTAATGAGTTGATCCGGAATGATTTAATATATCGTTATCTCAATATTTAAAAAAATTTCATCTTGAATTCTTTTAAAAAAATTTGTAACCATGTTTTTACCGGTTATCTTGGTTACCTTAAGACCTGAGCACCTGTGCTGTTTTTTTTTGTGTTGGTCATTTGGTTTGATTTTTGTTTTCTTTGATTTATTTTTATTTTTATTTATTTTTTTACATTTGAACCTATTAAGTTAATTATACCATGTCACCATATCAAGAGAACTCCTATAAAATTTAATTTGTTGGGAGTTTTAAGTTTCATCCACTAGACTTGGTTTAATGATAATGCCAAAACTTTCTCCCTGGCTTGGAGATTCTTTTTCACGTTAAAAAATATTATGGTTTGATCCACAGCATTCCATGAGAAGTAACCTAGTCAAAATCTATTTCCTCGACTAAACTTCATAATTTTGGTGACCAAGTAAAATCAAAATTATTAAATTCGGCTCGTGATTGACTTGGCGCAAGGCCATCATAGATCATATGGGTTAACCAAGATGAATTGAAAATAATTAAATAAAAGTGAAAATAATGTTTTTTTGAAAAAATAAATTATAAAAAAAATTAATAGGCTTTGACCGGATCGATCATGATGCAGGTTAACCAGAGTTTTTAACCGGATCATAACGGGTAAATTTTCAAATAAATTTTTTAAAACCTATCTTAGACCAGGTTGACTTGCCAGACGTGCTGGGTTCATAAAGAATGGGCAAAACTGTGGTTCCATTAACTCAGCTGCTTGAAAAAATGCAGATCAGCATATATTAGTTAACTTGGCAAAGAATCAACACTTGCACTGGAATATCAAGTTTTTTTTTTTTTTTTTAAAAAAAAAAAAAGCCCCAGATAATAAGCTGATCTTGTTGAGTATAATCTGTTTCAATTGATATTAGACAGGTACAAATTGGAGCCCCCAGCAGGTGGTCTTAAAAGGTTTGCCACGTTAAATAACAATTGAAAACATTTTCTCCATTTCTTAGTCACTGCAACTTTAATTATTTTCCTTTTGATGGAATAAACTACCGAAAGCCCTTCATTATGTTCCTATCTTAGGACAAGAATATGGCATTCTTAGTTTCTGTGAAACAACATTGTCTGAACTGAATAAGCAGAAATATTTCTTAGTTTTAAGAAACATGAGTTGTTGAGATTCATAAAGCTAAGACAAACCTTGCAGGCTGCAGAAATCTTATTTCAGGATAGAATTGCAAAATTAAACTGTATGGTCTCATCATTTGATGCGAAAATCAAGAACCCTACGGATCAAATGGACTGAAAGTTATTCTATTACCATTAAAACCTCATCAAGGCATGCTAGATAAACAAAAAGACAGGTATGGAATCGGTATACAGAGGGCAATTCATCACTGTTTTGCATATAATTAACTGCTGGTAGTAGTTGGAGTTTTGTAAAAATTATGATATTTTTTTTCAGTTTTGAACTTGGTTACAACCTTTCTCATCTTCCGTTTGATATTCAACTTCAGAAGATACAGGCCCTGGACTCATTGTTGCATCATGCTCCATTTCTTGTCACAGACTTCTTCCTGCTCCGCTGCTGAGGCAGAGAAGTTGTGTCATGAGAAAGAAAGTGGTTACTGTCTAGTCTTTACAAAAGTGCTAAAAAGCTTTCATTGAAATAGATACAGGCAAGACAAATGCTCACCCAAGCGAATTCCATACAAAAAAAAAAAAAAAAAAACAGAATTTTAACCTTGAAAGACGATCAATGAAGGTGATCTGTCATCGTAATGAAAGTCATGATTGCCATGATTATGACTGTGAGGAACTTAAAAGGAGATTTTTGCTCTGCACTCGACAGGGGGATTTGCTTAGGCAGAGCACACTCTTCTCCATTGAAGAGTATTCTTGTAGGAAACCCATCACCCCGTGCTATATTTATGCCCGGGGTATGTTTTTTGGTAAATGATATCTTAGTTTGTTGCTTTCCAGGAATCCTTGGATCTCCTGGTTTAGTTCCATTTACCTCTCCCACCAAGAAATTCAAACCTGGTAGGCCTTGAAGGAAGATAGTTTTGTTGAGGTTGTCAAACGTGGTTCCGTTGAAGGAATACACACCTTCAAGGCCCTTATAGGCTTTGTTTATTTGGATTGCAGAAAACCAATCCTCGAAAGGAGAATCACCCCAGTTGAAAAGAGTGACACTAGCAGTCCATCCAGTCTTGTAATCAGAGTCAATATGCCAATTGAGGCTAACTGGACAATTATCAGGACAAGGTCTTGGGTTTGGAACTTTGAATTTATTGAGATCAGCCCATGCTAATGCCTTGTTTGTCCTGTTATCAAAAGGCACAAGAAGACTCTCTGCTGGGAGAAGCATTGCTCTTGCAGTCTTGCTGCAACCTATATTATTGTCACAACCACAGGCACAAGTATTGCAGGGAATGGCAGATCTATTGTAATAAGCAGAGAAAGAAACACAGCATCGTGAAAGCTTCTCCTTCGGACGCGTTATGTTGCAAGTCACTTGCCAACTTGCAATAGCATAAGTTTTAGAATCAAGTCCACTTGAATCAGGAAATTCAGTTGGATCTACTCTGATTGGAGGGCCACACTTGTATTGAGGATTGACAACTCCATCAATCTTCCATTTCTCGGGTGGTACAAGAGCAGTTCTGTTCAAGAAAGGAGGCATTTTGAAGACTTCCAATTGGAATATGGACCTTGCCTTGCTCTCATCCATTATAGCTGGCAAAAGGGTACCATTTCTACAACAGTATGGCAACTTCCCAACTTGTGAATCATTTTTCCTTTCCGGAGGAAGATCTGCGATGACTGGCTTTTTTTCACAGTTCATAACAGTGGAGAAGTCGAGATCTTTGTAATATTTTCCAGCAGGACCGTAAACGCATTCGGAAAAGTCTCTTTTGTGAGTGTAGGCTCCTCTCATCTTGGAAATGAACTCTCCATTCATCCATTCCCAGGTTAGGTTCCAGTGATCAAGCCGGCCTAATGGATTGATATTATCAATAGTAACTTGGGCCTGGTAGTTGCTACCGTAGGCTTGAAGTACATCGTAAGTGAGAGAGAGATCCCCGTATCGACGAGGCAAGAATTTGAGCACTTTCTTGTCAACCTTCTTGGCTTTGGGATCCTTCTTACAACAAACTTGCATATAGGTTTTTCCTAGAAGGAAAAGAAAATAAACTATGAATATTGATTTTAAGGAAACTTCTGTTGCAATTTGTGACATGATATCAAAGATGGGTTTATATATATATATATATATATATGACAGCTGAAAATTGTAGCAATGTTGATTGTAGACTTTTGATAACATTTATGAAGCATGATATGGAAAAACATAGAAAATTTATCTGAAATAATTTTGCTTCAGTGTGATCGTTGGCATGTGGCGAGAAGAGGGCAAGAACTCAGATTCAAGTCCCTGCCTTTTGGCCTGGTCGGGAAACAAGAGAAGAAAAAGAAACAAGCTCTCTGTATGAACAGAATCTATCTAAATAGCATAAAGATAAACCAAGTGCAATGCTTAATTTGAACGAAAAAACATGTCCATCAAGACGTGAGGATTGTTACCTTTCAAAGTTGCTTTAGGGCATTTGTACCCAGCATTAACAAGCTTTATATTCTTTGGCATAGGCACTCCTGGTGGCTTAATTCCAAACACCGAGCCTGTAATCTCAATCTGTGCTGAAATCTGGGTGAAATCTCCTGCTGTGTCAATTGCAGTCTTCAGGTCAGTCATCGGATTTCCTGCGAAGGTTGTCCCATTGCCAACTTCCAGAGGGAAATCATCACCATCGACGACGATTGCCCCGGAAGCAGACACTAAAATTTCTTTGTGCTGAAAGCCTACAAACATCTGCCAACCCTTTAGTTCATATTGGCCTGTATTGGTTATCGTTGCCAATGACTTGAACGCCCATGCCTGTGCGGATGCATTCTTTACCCTTGGATATTCTTTTTCGCGGGATATGAAAGAATAGGTGAGAAATAATCCATTGCATTCATCCAGGCCAGGTGGTGGGGCTGCAGGATTTTCATAATCATCGGTTTGGCCATGGCAAACATGAAAAAGCACAGATGGTAAGGCAATGAGAATTAGCATTACCAGTTGCCATGGAACCTCCACTCCTAAATTTGCTTTCATTTTCTAGTTTCTTGCAGGGCAAGAATGAAATTACTTTTTCAATAAAAAAATATGGAGAGGGAAAAAACAAAAAGTGCGGTTATGGGTTAGCTGGTGGTGAATTTGCCGCGTTCGAGAACGCGGCTATGAATGAGAAATGGGGAGTCACTGAGAAGGGAAACCCAAGTTAGAGTGAGATGAGAAGCTTATAAATTGGAATAGAGATAGCCAAGACCGAGTCTTATACCAATTCTCTTCCTCTAGTTTTCACGGTTGGTTCGGAGGTGGAGGATGTCAGCAGGGTTCTTACTATTTTTAGAGGGTAATAGCTGAATTTAACTGCAATATAAATATTTCTTTATTTTATATATATATATATATATATATAAAACAAAAATTGCATTGTCAAAATGATTCCAAGGGACCAAAAACTAACCTGAACCAGCTCACAAAGAATGGATTCTGTTACCCTTCTGCCAAGTGATTTTTGAGTTTACGGTCTTTCTGCTTGCATGGTCAAGCAGGCTTGTGTGGCTTGTGTCCAGTTGGCTCTAAGTCTCTATTAACTGACCAAAATGCAGCAACAGCCAGCGCGATATCAGTTGCGAGGGAGATCGATTATTCGTCATCTCCCTCTCTCTTTCTATTCTAAAGCTCCATGTTTCTATCAACCATAGCTTTCTTGATTAACAAGAGATGGATAGAACCAGATTTCATGGATAACAGCAGATGATAAACAGCCGACTTAGATGGTTTTCTTTTGTAAAGCAAACATGTTTTTCGATTTGATGGAGTTTCCATCAAATCTCTTTTCTTATCGGCATGAACCCCTGCCAGAGAAATATAACTGGTAAATTTTGGTCAACCAGGAAACCTGAAACCTGTTTTACAATATCAGGAGATTCGGTTTCTGTAGAACCAAAACAAGTTTCGGTCCGAGAAACGGGACAGGACTCGAAAAAACACAGCTCAACCATCAGCAATCAATGCATTCTTCAAGAACGATTTCGCGTATCTGATTCTCTATGAAGGGTTTACACAAAACGAATAGGATTGGGCAGATCTAATTAAGCTCGGAAACATTTCCTGAGTTTTTCCCACGTAAAACCTACAGCATTCTGCCTGCGCATTGACTGCTTCATGGTCATTTTCTTTTCGCTTTTATACATCACAAAAAAATGAAAAAGTTATAATATTTTCTGCTGCATGATTTTCTTCTATCTATATGACGCTAAGTCAGGAAATACACCAACTCAAGCAACAGTGAGTTCTTCCGCATTGCTGATTTCCTCAACAAACTGTGCTTTTGGCTCCAAATCAATGAATTGGTTGGACTTGCTTGCCAGATGCGAGATGCTAACCCTCCCTTGACGCTTAATATAGTCAGCAACAGCTCTCATCTCTTCTTGTGAGATGTATATGTATTTTCCTCTATCATCCATGACACCAGAAAGTCGCCCTGATACAAAAATAAATCTAACATTAAGTTTCTAATCAAGGGTACCGAACCATCTTAGATATTTACTTTGCATCAGAAACTATTTAATGAAGAAAGAATATATTTACTATGCATCAATCAATGACTAGGCATATCAATTTCATATTTTGTTGCGAACTAAACCACGACAGAAAACACTAGCATTCCAGTGGCAATGGGTGATTACATCTTCTTCTTTGTGGCATTTCTTTTTCTTTCAAAGAAAAACCAACTAGACTTTACCACAGTTTTAATCGGAAAAGATGATTTAAGAGTTGTTTTTCATTATAAATTATAGCTAGATGGTGGAATGTTAAAGGATATAGACCAACATGCCACAGTCAACCTTTAGAGAAGATTCTACAGTATAAGAGCAAAAATTACAGAACCAACCTTACATTAGAGAAGATAAAGAGTGGATAAAACTAGACAGAGAAAAAGGACAAATTCGATAAAGATATTTATACTTGTGAGGGTATTGCATGAAGAAGGTTGAGTTTGAAAATTTGATAA
The DNA here is from genome assembly GCF_000002775.5 of Populus trichocarpa. NCBI lineage: Eukaryota > Viridiplantae > Streptophyta > Magnoliopsida > Malpighiales > Salicaceae > Populus > Populus trichocarpa. Next base: position 44,688,450 of record NC_037285.2, on the reverse strand, counting down.
TAAAGTTCCAGAACCCAAAGTGGAAGGAAAATAAAAGAGCAGAGAAGTAATTAAAGCAAATTAAACCATGAAAGGTTGCACAGGGCACTAAAGATTGCTTAAAACATTTATGCAATGAATAAAAGAGATGCAAGAACACATACCCATACTTTCCAAGGAGGTGATCCGATTGATACATTCCTGAATTAACCAAAGGTATTAGGCACCCATATTAGCATAAGAAGAGGCAATGATGTCATATTTACATGATTTAACTCCTACTTACTTGGACAACCAGATGCATATAATGAAACAACCAGTGAATGAGGATTGAGAACAAATTAAGCTCAGATCTATCATTGTTCAAGAACTACCATAATTTAGCATATGCATTGCTACTGTCAAATTAGATCCTTATATACTGCTGTGTCCAGAAGGATGAAATGGGAATAATGGGGAGTGATTTAGAGAGAGTACCTGAGTCCGGAGCTTAAATTCTGCAGCAAGATCTTCCAAAGGAAGACATTTATGTTTCTGCAAGATCACATTAAAGAAAACAAAGCAAAAGAATGAGTAACATAACAACTTTGACTTTGATTTTTGAAAGCTTATAATCACCAATGAAGTTTCCTTTTTACCAACAGCGGATCACAGTGCATGATAGCAGATAAAAGTAAGATAATTTTTAAATGTTTGCTGAACTTCTAACACTTCACATTTGATGGAGAAATTCATTTGCTCACATTACAGGGAGAAATTAACAACTAAACTTACCAGCAAGAAAAAATCACATATTTATCATGAATTAAAGGACAAATAACTTAAAGAGAGAGTTCATTATGAATTAAAGGACAAATAACTTAAAGAGAGAGCTCACTAAGTGCAGGACTTAGAGTACCTTTATGTATTCCACAAAATCAGACAACAAATCCTGATTTCCATCTTGCAAATCATTTCCTGTTGATCCTTCAGCATCCACTGAAAACTCTCCTTTCCATTTATCAAACTCCAACGCAGCAGTTTCCTCCTCCTTGGCCTGTCGAGCCTTGGCTTCTTCTTCCTAAAAGAATCACGACAAATTTCCTTACTAGGAATCCAACAATTGATATCCTAAATACCACAAAAGGAAAGGTAAGCAACCCACTAGCATGCGCTCTTTTGCCTCACGTTCTTCTTCCTTCCTCCTCCTTATTTCTGCATAACGGTCTTGTTTGGTCAGCCTTGAATCACGTGACGCTTCCTCAGCCTTCACAACAATAAGTAGCTTTGTCAAGTCAAATACCGACACTCTAATAGAGAGGGGAAAAAAAGAAAAACACAAAAAATCAGGACCAACAAAAGAGCCACAACAACTAAGAAAAATGACTTTCGGTTTCCTTTGTCACACTTTTCCTCTATGCCTCACCTGCTCTTAAAGCTACTCTAGATTCTTACACCTTGTAGGCAACTTCACTAAAGTTCAGACAAGGAAAAAAACTGCTACTTTTCTTGAAAAAATCTTAAGGAAGTAAAAGCGCACCTGTCTTTGTGCTTCCCTCTCCTGCCGTTTCTTCTCCTTCTTCGATGCCTTATCCTCATGATAAGCACCACCAACAACTTCATCATCACTTTCAGCACCAGCATCTGCACACTCCACAATTCCATACACTCAACACAAACACCAATTTCCAAATCCCGCAGCCAATCATTCAACATGGAAAGCACAAAAAAACTAACGTATTCACACATCATAATACACTTTTACATCTCTTTGTAACTAAGAACAAACACACAGGACAGGATAGGGCATGCCAATCGAAACCAATTAAAAAAAACGCACACAAACAAACACACGCCTGGACTCCAACAAATTTACATTCAACTAGAAATGCAGAATCTTCACAAAAAAAAACACTAAACCTTCAACAGTTGCTTCAACATTTCTTGATGAACTCGCTCCAGCTGCTGGTCTTCTACGCATTCTACGCGTACCAGTTGCACGCACCACTGTCTCTCCTCTCGGAACCTGAAAAACCCCAAAAAATTCATTACTCGATTCTTTAAACCATAAATACCTAGAAATTTCTTAACCTTTAAAAATTCCTAACAAATTGTAACCACTGACTGACCTGCGGTTCTTCTTGTTGTTGCGGTTCGTCTTGCGATCGATCTTGACGGCGTTTCCATAGATATAACGGTATTAAACCGACGACAAGAAGCATTGAGAGAATCAAAACAAATAATTCTTCCATTCTTTTATCAAATTACGATTCAAATTTTTTTTTCTCAAGATTAAAATTTTTCTCAACAACCAAACAGACCTTTTCAAAATTTTAATTCTAACGCGAGAATTATTTTTTTTAGAAAAAAACTGAGGGAAGAGAGATTAAAAGGAACTGTTAGTCTGTTACTGCTCAGACGACGTGTCAATTTCATGACAAAGTAAAAAGAACGACATGTACATAGAATATTTTAATGTATTGGATGACGTGTCGTCCCGTTCCGGCTTCATTATTTTTATTTCTTGCTGGTTCCACCGGTACTCTCTTTTTCGAGGCTGCTTCTCTTCTTCAATGGAGAAACTGAGGAGAGTAGTGAAGGAGATAGCCTACGTGCAAGACTACACTAAGCTCTCTACACTGCACCAATCTTTAATTCCTATCCTCTCATTAGCTTCCTCACTTTACAGAGTTGTTCTCTCTATCCGCCACTATCTCTACCACTTTGGCTTCTTCTCTAAGCACAGGTATACATGACCCTACTTACTGTTTGGTCTCTGATAAAGTACAAAGAAAGAAGAGAAACTGAAAGAAAGCTTTGATTTTTTATTATTGTGGCATGTGGGTTTTTCGTGGTTTCTATTAAGTTCCTATCTTTTTTTGAATTTTTGTTTGCCTTTGCCATTGTGCGTGACTAACAAGAGCGTAGCTTAGGCTAGGAAAGTATATTTTTCTATTGGTTTTTGCTGTAATCTGTTTATTTTTGAAGGTTGCCAGTGCCGGTGATAAGTGTCGGCAACTTAACATGGGGAGGAAATGGGAAGACTCCAATGGTTGAGTTCATTTCTTCATGGTTAGCTGATTCTGGAATTTCACCTCTCATTCTTACTAGGGTATTTTAACCTTTTTCTCTTTTTTGGTTTCATTTTACCTAGTGAATGATTACATTTCCTACTGGTTAATGATATGATGATTGCTAGCGCGACTATGCAATCTAGTCTCAGCGTGTGGGTTCGCACATTGGCATGCACGAACCAGATTGCATTGTAATGACAAGTGCAGATTTGCTTAGTGTTTGTGTAGTTGTATGGAGCCATTGGCTTAGTTGAGAGATTAATGTTTTCTTCTCTTGTTGGCAGGGTTATGCTGGTGGAGATGAAGCTAGGATGCTTACTAGGCATCTTCGTGGGAGAGCTGTAAAGATTGGTGTTGGTGCAAATCGAGCTGCTACTGCTGCTTGCTTCTTTAAGCGACATGGTTATGTAGATCCTCGTGATTATTTAGTTGAGGGCAAATGGCATGAACAGAAAGAGGGAAGTCGGATTAACTCAAGAAAAGTTGGTGTTGTGGTTTTGGATGATGGAATGCAGGTATTGTTTCCTTTATGTTTTTCCTATTATTTGTGTCATTTTGCCTTCACTCTCTCCGTGTTTGCTTGCATATACATGCTTATGTTCAGTAATTCGTGTGCATGTGTTTGTATTACATAACTCTGTGCAGCTTCAGGCTGTACTTGCTTATTTTTTAACCCGTGCTTTGATTTTTCTAACCCAAGTATTGTTCTTTATCTATCTATGGGAAATGCCTGTCATGTTCAGCCAATTGATTGTTAATAGTCCTCTAATCATGAAGAAAGAAATACGTGGCTTATACATATGCTGGTAATGATAGTGTTTATTTACATGGAAGATAGCACTGGAGCCTGCAGCGTGACATAGAGATTGTCATGGTTAATGGACTAACACCATGGGGAAATCATCAAATACTTCCTCTTGGACCTTTAAGGGAACCTTTGAAAGCCCTCGGAAGAGCAGATGTTGCTGTAATTCATCATGCAAACCTGGTACCTACCACTGATTTTTTCGTAGTTTGTCGGTGTTTTTTAAATTATGTTTCATTTAAAATTCTGCTTTTCTTGATGCTCTAAAGAACATAATTCTCTTACCACTCATGTTTAAGATGAAAAAATATATATATATATATATATATATATATATATATATATATATGAGCAGGAAATTGATTCAAATATGTTGAAATAAAAGTTTTGCACAGGTTTCGGAGCATAATCTCAGAGACATCAAGTTAATGATGCAAGAAGTTAAAAAATCTCTTCCTATTTGTTTCACTAGAATGTCTCCCACACACTTCTTTGAAGTAGGAAATATCAACACCAGAACACCATTGGATATCTTATGCAACGGTGTTGTGCTATGTGTTTCTGCAATTGGTTCTGCAAATGCTTTTGTGCAGGGGATAAAGAAGGTATTTTGCCCCTTTAGCCATTTGATCTTAAATATTATTTGCTTAATTATTTTTTCTGGAGAATCTTCACACATGTTATGGGAGTCCAATAAAAAATACTGGGAGACAGATTACAGGTGATACATTATTCTCAAATCCTTGCCCCTTTTCCCCCCTACTGTTATGTATTTTTATCTACAAATGAGAGGTGTTTCCTTGGCAGATGGGAACATTGTATGTTGATCGACTTGATTTCAGTGATCATCACTCACTCCAAGACACGGTACAATTCCCATACTCTCCTGTCTAAATTTTACACTGCTTTATACACGCACTTCAACATTTTATAACTCAAATGCTGATGACTGTTCTTTATAAGTTCAAATTTAATCTTGAACTTAACCTCAGTGACCATTTAATCTCCTGAATCTGTTTTTTAGTTCTTAGACTCTTTGATTGCATATGCACAATTAAACTTTTGTGGGAGGCAAATTCATTTGTGAGATATATCATGATTTAGATTGCCTCTACTGGCAGTATCCATATTATCAGTACAACTCATCCCAAACTGCTAAGTAATTGTTTGAAAAGAAGGGGAATAATAGCGAGAATGAATTAAAAATGAAATAGCACGTGATATATACCCAGCATATTATCTCATCCCTACTCGCCTGTTGTTGCTTGTGGTACCAATTCGATATGTCAATCTTATTGTCCTTTTGTCACTTAATCTAGGATATTGAGATAATCAGAATGAAACTCAAAGAGCTGGAGGATAAGTTTGGCTCCATGCCAGTTGTTGTCATAACAGAGAAGGTGAGTAGGTATTTATTGTTCTTGGTTGGTGGTTCCAAGCTAGCTGTGCTTGATTGCAACACTGCTATATCTTTTTGTCCCTAGCTTATTTAGGAACACTAAAGGTACATATGCTACTTGACTTCATTTTACATGCATGTCCGATTTATGGTACATGTAATTTGCAGTTTATTTACTTTCACTGGCAGGACACCTTCCCTTTAAATGGAAATAAGCATACCTAGTTTTCTTTCCTGATGAGAATGCTTGTGCAAATTTTAGACCATATTAAAACTGAATTGACTGCAAAATCCTGGGCCATTGAAGATGTAAATTATTTAAATAGGAATTTTAAGAAAACAGCTCATTACTTTGTGTGTATTTATTATTTTTCTCCATTGAATTACCAGGATTATGATAGAGACCCTGAAATTCTCAGGCATTTGAGTCCTTATAAAGTTATGGCACTCTGCTCAGAATTGCAAATCATTCCTTGTAGAGGCAACGGGGATGATGATTTCAAAAAGCTGTTGAAGGAGCTGGTGGAGGTAAAATTTTTAGGAGCAAACCAGAACTAGCTTTCAGATACCAACTCCCATAGGGTCTGAGCACAGATTAATTGATCCACCAGTTTTATTTATTCAACTTTTATTTACGGAAAGGTCGAAACATGAGCAAATGATGTCTCGCACTTAGTACTCTAGAATGCAGGGCATGACACAACAACACATGCTACTTGAATCCATGAGGGGGGTGCATGCTATTCCTATATTACAGTCCTTGAGTAAAAAAAAACTCCAGTGGATTCTAGCCAGGCTTCTCCTTGTATCAGCTCTGCCACAGTGAATTGCCTGGCCTCATTTGGATCAGTAATGACATGATATCCAGGCCGATTCACTCTCTTGCTGACACCTGCACCTGGCTCTCTATTTGAAGACTAGCCATAATACAATGTTTTTAATGCAAAATCCTTGCTCCATTCTGCCCAAACAGTACGATTAATATGTCCCCCAGTATAAGATTGCATAACTACAGTACGTAGGAACTTTTTCTGCCCTAATTCAAGATCAGGGTTTGGAATAATGATACAGTTCTGGATTGAGATCCCAGTATTTTGATTTGGATCAATCCTACCTTGTGCAGTGACCATGTTCTTTTGGTTTGCCATAGGCTTCCTTGCAATGAGAGCCACAGCTTGGTGCTTTTCTGGTCCTATATTTTGGAACAAAATTTTCAAATATTGTCTAGCTTAGACCAAAATAAATGCTTAATTAAAGAGTTAATTTTGGAATATTTGCAATGCCTAACAATACTGCCGCATAAACAAATGCTTAAACAACAACAAAAATAGTAGGAAAACAGAGGGTTGTTACCAAGCTAGCAGATCTAAAGGTTGGAGATCCATCCAAGACACCGAGGCTACCAGTTACGATGGTGAAATCCCTACCTTCACCAGCAATCATAACATTTTTGTTCTTCTTTGCAACTTCCACTTTCTCCTCATAATTCCAGCTTTTCACATATATCACAAACCGTCTTTTACTTTTATCTGGAGCCGAGCTCACAGCTTCTTGAACTGTGGTATAGTCCCACTTCCATCTATACCTCTACCACTTCGGCCTCAACATTGCCTACTGAACTTTCCAATTGTTTCCGGTCCCTGCAAAAGATCCATGATGGGAAACCTCTTTAATGGCTGAACAATACCAGTATCAGAGGCTGAAAGACTAGCAACAACTGCCAGAGAAGTTCTCGTTCTTGAAATCAAATCCTAGATCATTTTTTTCCATCGTGATTGACCTATTGTGTCAATTCCAACCAGGCTTGAACAACAGCACCAAGACACCAAGATTATTAGCAAAACCCTCCATGCATGCACCACATCAACCGTAAATATCTCAAAACATTGCTATTTTGTCAAATGCTCTAGCCAAAACTTGTAGCCATGACCTTTTTCACTTTCTCATTTCATGGTCCCAGAAATTATATCAGGAAAATAACACGGTGGTCCCTCAAGACAAGATATTTCAGTACCCATCCTCTATGATTTGAGAGGACCATTATGAAAAGTCCAATCTATCTATCCACTAATGGATGTATATAATCGAAGGCCACACTTCAAGATCATAGAATGGACTGGAAATGTGGCCCGTGACAAAGAAGTCCTGATTACTGCAGTATAAAGAAAGTGCAAAATACAGATATGGCTGCACAACCTACATTAGTGAAGGTCACCTGAATTCTCAGTTACACAGCTTCAGAAAGTGATGGTTCAACCAGCTTTAAGTAAAATAAACAATAATTCATAGAGACAGAAATTGAGCTTTTTTGGCAATAAACAATAAAGATGAAGGTTGAGCATGATGCAAGTCTGTTAACAATTTTAGTTGCAGATATTGATTATGTAGCTCATAAGTTAAAGAGTAAACGAGGGCAATCTCAGTTGATCATTAAAATCCCGACAACATTTGAAATAAAGGGAAATTAAAGGTTACCGTTCATGGAGAGCCATCAATCTCAGCAACTTCCATGCCAGTGACAATCATTCCAGGCACAATCTCCCTAGGAAGCCTCTCAATGGCATCTTCAGCTGCATTCATGTCAAGGGCATTCATTCCTGGCACACTAACAATCATGCCAATGCTTTTAAGCCTCTTGACCCCAGTAGCACCAAATGGTCCATCATGGCCACAGGAACTCACAACCACCTTGGCCTCCATCACATTAGGGTCCATACAAGATTGTGTGTCATGATTCATTGACACGAGCCCAATTAGTGACCACTCCACATACTCTTCCTTCCTTCGCTATCAAGTCCTCTGCAACCACAGCATTGAAAAACTTGACATTTGCTCATGGTTGCTCAGGAACATCTCTCAGGGGATCCACACCATGGCAATGCTCTCGTCTCTATGGCTCGTAGATTAATTGCACACTAGAAAACAAACTCCAGCATATACATACACACACGTACAGGAGCTAAAAAAATCACTAAAAGAATATGGCTCATAGATTAAAAAAGGGTACTTTAATCAATCCTTATCATCATGTTGCAACCATCAATCATGCCCAAAATTAATTAAAATAAAACCAGGACAAAACAAATCAAAAGAAATCTCATTAAAAAAATTAACAAAACAACATAAGTGTCACTACTAAAAAAAAGGTTACATAGGATATTAACAATAAAATAATCCAGATGTAAATTTAGCAACAGATTAGTAACGAATTATATATATGTTAATTTTTTAATATTAGCAACAGATTTAACAATGCAAAATCGGCTACTAAAAAATAAATTAATATATTAAGAATCAGCAACGGATTTTTTATTGCAAATATGGTTGCACAAAATTTACAATGGAAAGTCTATTGCTGATAAAAAGAAAAGATTAGATTTTGAATTTTATACAAAAAATAAATAAACAATAATGGCGTGCTTATAATTAATTGGTACATGTATAGCTTGCAACAAAAAAAAACCTCACACAGACAAATATCAATCTCAAGAGAAAAACCTTTCATTCTCCAAAAGAACCCTACCCTATATGTGGCTTTTTATTCCTTCTCCAAAAACCTCATCTCTATCACTTTCTTAAATTCTTCTCCATTAATATGTGCTCCCAAGGTGTCCTTTTCCCAAAACATCATCTGTCACTTTCTTAACTTTTTCTCCAGTGAATTTGTGCTCCCAAGGATTTCATCTTGCAAGAAATAAATATGGTGCAACAAAGATTGCAGGTATAATTAGAAACTCATATTTGAGAGACCGTGTTTATAATTTAGAGAGAATATATATTGTTTTATTAACTAATTTCTTTGATGAGAATAATAATTTTGTCAATTTATTGTAAATTATTTGTTAAATATGGTTGTCGTCACATGCTAATGTTTCTAATTCTTAATGCAATGTTCTTTATATATGTGGTTATGTGATGATTCCATTGTTGCTTGGTTAGGTAGTGAAGCTTTTTCCGGGGTATTGGTTTTTTCTGTTTTCCTAGGTGTGTGTGTGTGGTTTTTTAGAGGAGAAATATAGGTAACATGTGACAGATTTGTAAATAAAAGTTAGATCTTGGATTTTACTCGCGTGTTGTGAAAGTTGTTTGGTTGGTTAACAATTTTTTGCATACTACATCATTTTCACTCATCTTCTTCATCATCAACCTCTCTCCAGTGAAATTGTTCTTGTTTAGTAGTGTTAAACATAATAGGGCAAAAAGAGTGAAAATATTCATCATTAATTTTTTACCTTTCTCATCCTATTTGACTAGAAAATTTGCATTCTTGACTGTCTACTTTATTTATTGTAACACAGATGTTAAGGCTCTAACCATCATAGTATAATGATATTCCTTTCTTATTTGCATTTAGCTTCACTAAAAAAAGGTTAAAATTTAGGATTTCACGTCTTTGTTTTTCATCTAGTTTTTCATTTGATTGGTCACTTCTTATTTGTAGTCTTTCTAGATTGAGAACCAAGCAAGGAAACAACAAGACAATGATTTAATTCTTCTATATGGTAATTATGTGCCTCTATATGATCGTGGGTATGTGTTGCATTTGACTTCAGCAATGGTCCAATTAATGTAGCATGGTAAATGATCTTGACCTGTGTACCTTTCTTAAATTTCATGTTTTGAAAATGTTATTTTTTTTTTTTTTGTCTTTATCCAACATGCTCAGAATTGTAGCAAATATCTAAATTGTTCAAAACTTGTTGATTGTTATGTATATTGAGCAAGCTTGGGATATTAGCATTTGTGATGATTTTATGATTGTGGCAGTGGTATTATATGTGATGCGTTGACAAATATAATATGTTAGATAGTAACTAGCTATAAGGGATATCCATGTTATCATTTTTTTGTTAGCATACACTAATTAATAAAACAATAAATAACATTAATTGCATGCAGAAGGGAAGAATTTCAATTACCATGGCAGAGAAGAGTTGGCCACCAAGCCAAGTGCCACCACCAGGGCTAACAGATTGTTCAATAATTATAATTTTGACAGAAGGGTTCTTGCTAAACTCATAAGCACAAGACAACCTAACAGAGCCAACACCAACAATAACAACATCAGTGTATCTGCATAAGTTATCATGTCCATCATGTACCTTTTTGTCATTTCCCTTGACACTATAGAAACTTTTAAAACATAAAAAAAATATTTTATTATGTTTTTAAAATATAAAAAATATCTAATAATTATTAATATGTTTTTTAACTATAAATTTTTTTAACTGTCAACTTAAAATGAAATAACTTGACACAACCAATTCAAATGTGGTTGATTAATTTTGAAAATCCAAAAAACATAACCTCATATAGATACTGACTATTTAGATGGCTCACACTACACAGTGAACTAGGTCAAATTTATCCTAACATAAAAAATTATGCAGGTTAAAAATTACTTGGTTGATCTTCTAAGGTATGAGATAAAAAAATTAAATTGAAAAAATCAAAATTAAATCTATAAACAAATGTTGAAAAAAACCCTAGTCAATCCAGGTTAACTTGACTAAACAGCAACTAGGATAACCTCATAGAAAAGAAAGTGGAAAAATCACAAAGCTCAAGGGTCAATAATTTAATACAAAATGATGAAAGTGAAAAAAAATCAATTTCATACAAAAAATATTGAGAAAAAAAACTGAGTCAACTTGAATTAACTCGAATAACATGCTACCATACCCAGAATATGAGATCGAGATAACCCTATGAAAAGAAAAATAGAACAAATCATGAAACTCAAAAGCCAAAAACTCAATGTCGAATGATAAAATTAAAAAAAATCATTTAATAAAAAAATAACCTAAAAAAGATCAAACTTAAACTAGGCTAATATTTGAAACCAGTGACTCAGATCATGAGACTGAGATTACCTTATAGAAGGCAAATATAAAAAAATAACAAAGCAAATTTCCCAATAATAAAAAATTAAAACAAAACAAATAAAAAATAGCAATCAAAACAACAAAGATCAAATTTGGTATATAAATTAAATGAAAGAGTAATCAAAATAATGAAGGCCAAAATTGGATACAATATAATTATAGACTAAATTGAAAAACAAAATAAATTAAGAAAATAAAAAAAATAATCAAAAGAATGAGGGATAAAATTAGATAAAAATTAAATGAAATAAAATATTGAAGGACAAAATGAAAAACAAATATCAAGAAAATGATAAAAAAAAAAACAATAATAAAAAAATAAGGATCAAATTGGATACAAAAATTAAATGAAAAAAATACTCATTGATGAAATTAAAAAAAATTCATAAAACATTAAAATCAACATAAATAGCAGTTAAATTAATGAGGATTAAAATTAAAATAAACATAAACTGAGGGACACAATTGAATTTTAAAAGGGTAGGCGTGAATTTCAATATCAAGACAAAGAAAAAGAGGGAGGAAAAAATGTTCTACCGCTCTCAAACCACTCCACTGTGACTACCATCACACTCGTTGCCTTATTAGTTGCGCCACCATGAGACATTTTGGGCAACACAATATGTGGTCATTTTTGGTAGCTAGATGGGTCGTCTGAAGAATGCGAACAACGTCTACTCTCTAGCACATGCAACGCACATGCCATGAACTTTTTATTTTTCATAATATTTTTATTTGTTAAAAGACTGATTTGCTCCTAATTCGAATTGATTTCAATGATAAGTTAATAATTTCATTGTGCAACAAAAAAGTAAAAAGACTAATTTACCCAAATTCAAATTTGTTAATGCCAATTGAATTACATTAAAAGACAATTTTGCCCCCCTCCCTAACTCACATTCCCTTGGCTTGTATTGTAGAGGGCAAAAAAATCAATATAGTATAATAATCCATAGCCTCCTTAACTTTTTTTATAATGATACATAAAAAAAAATTCTAATCATTTAAGCCTCCTGATCATTTAGGAGGTGTTAACTCAAATGTATCCCATGCATTTTTCAAATGAAAGGGATGCATTTGGCTATTTGGGCCTAACCCAAATGGTTAAAAAAAATTATCATTTGGGCATGACCTGAATAGCTAAAAGCATGATATTTCGGAGGAGCTTTTGTTATATTTCTTGGGATCTGGTTCAAGATTTTAATTGAACGAAGCCATATCTTAGATGGCTATTTGTCAACCTCTTTTTCTTTTTTGGGTTGATTCTCCAGCAGGTAGCAATATCTATAAAGCGTGGTTTCAAAATGTATATACAGTGACATATAAAAAAAAATGCTGCAAGTTATAAATTTTTATTAAGAGCAGCATCAATGGCGTTTTGGTTTGAGGTTGTTAAAATCACAGTTTTAACTAAGATCGATGGAGTTCCTGAAAAAACGAAATCGTCAGGTTTTATGTTGTATAAAGAACAGGTGATCACACCAACAACGTTGGGATCCAGACAAACTGTTCAACATTTGAGAAGAATCCCCGAAGTTAGATCATACAGAGACGAATTCATTTGGCATAACATGGCTCTCAGCTCCTTGCAACAGCACAATGGAAGCCTGTTTAACCTTTGTTCATTAAATTCAAGAGGTGCTTTAACTAAATAGGAAAAACAATAGAAGAGCACCCGTTAAAAATGAATATGATCCTTCTTTCCTGGCGTGCTTAGATAGCAGATAAATCGTCTAGTTGGACCTTTGGCACTCACCAACATCCAACAGGTGAAAATCTAAAATGTCGAAAAAAATCCCTTCTGCTTGGGATCGCTATAGAGAGCTTGTTCGCTGAAGACACTGTTCAGGAAAAAAAAAAAAAAAAAAAAAAGAGGGAAAAACAAGTAGCGTTTACCTGCAAAAGAAACGAGGCAGCAGACCCATTGTCTCTGCTCTCTGTTGTGAGGATGGCTATAGGCCACCCGCTGAATTTCCTGTCATTTTGTGCCAGTTTGGTATTAAATTACCAACTGGGTGAGTTTCAAAAATCGATTTGCCTTGATTTTTTTTTTCTGTGCTAATACTAGAAAAAAAATCTGAAAAAAAAATATTTTGATGTTTTTTTTAATAAAAATATATTTTTAAAAAACATATGGCGCCGACAGCAGTTAAAAGAGCATTAACCAGGAACACCCCAACACTTCATCGATAATTTATTGTTAGACTCGAGAGAGCAATAGCTATTTAATACACAAATACAAACTGTGTAGAATTCCATTATCATCCCACAATATAGAGACCAGATATCTGGACAACACCAGAAACAAATGATGCATATGTCATACAACCAAACATAGGCAAGATAATAATAATAATAGATTTAATATCTCTAAAGTTCTTGATAAGAGCAGGGAGAGCACGGTGTGGAGTTTTAAATTTACTGCAACAGCTTAGAAACCATGAATTTTAATATTCTCCTTCTTCACAATGCCAGCCTGACCAAACAAAACAAAATTAAAAATTTGGATCCACCTAAATATCAGTATTTGGAGACAACCCAAATGAGAAAAACTGATTGTTAAACTCATCAGCTCGCACAAGGAATGAAATTACCTGAACAAGAAAGGTAGAGACATTCTTGCGCTGGTCACCTTGAAGTTGAATAACCTGTATGGAACAATCACATAAGCAACGAGAGACTAAACATTCAAAGGCTATTTTAAATGCTAAGCTGAAACACACATACCTGGCCTAATTCAAGGTCCTGCACCACTGTACCATTACAGCAGAATTCTTTCTTGAGGTCCTTGAGTATCTTGTTATAGCTGAATTCTTTTTTCAAACCTTGCACAGTTGTCAAGCTTTTTCTACCATTGCGTTGCTGTGTACGAATGTGCACGTACTCTTTTGCCCCAGCACCGGAGTCCTCAGCATTTGCATCAGCAAAAGGATCTACCATGGCAAACCACATAATTGTCAGACATCTAGGTGTAGATAGAGTAGAAGGTTTTGTCACATCTCAGAACAATACGAGTATCAGTACAATACAATTCGTGAGCATACTAGCAACAAAAATTAAGATGAGTAAAAAAGCTAGCTTACCAAAAGCAGTGGGAGTTTGGACGTCGAGATCAGACATAAAACCTTAACTGTTCAAGGAAGCCCAACAACCTAAAAGCTCAAACCTGAATAGAAATAACTCCATATTAACAGGGACTGAAACACTATTAAAAACTCAAAAGGATAAGACTAACTTTACTAGGAAAATAAATTATTTTTTTTTATCCTTTCCAAAATCACAGCATATTTCTTAGGAGACAAAAACAAGTCGCTCTATTGTCACCATAAAAAAAGGAAATCACCTAAATAAACAAGAAATAAATGGAAACAATAAATTACTCCCTGCTCACACTGGGGCAAGCAGGTAAGGCCGTTTATGAACTAATCAATCATGATAGAGAAAACTCACATAACAAAGTTGTCAACCACATCAAAAATCAAGATCCTAGATTAATAAGTTGCTTGTCACCAAACAGAACAATACAAGCTACAAAACTCTAACTAGAACATGTCATAACGTATTACTAATCGCATCCATATTCTAAACACAAACTCATCAACAAACAAACAAAAACACAAATACCCATTTGATGTAAAACAGAGCTTGCTTTATTCAACAAAAATACAGGTCTTAACTGCCTAATTGAACATATAGATATGATCACTCCCACAAGCCAATAAGCTAATCAGACAACAGACACAAAATACCTAACTTCAAAAAATGAAGAAAAGAAGAACCCATCAATTAAGACACCAAAAAAAGGCGATCTATCAAGACAAAGATTATAGCTTGCAATCAACTCACAAAGATCTGATCTTTTTAAACAAGATTCACAGAATTAACGCGGACAATTAATAAGTAAGCTAAAAATTAAAATAAAAAGAAGATGAAATCAACTAATTAGAACAAAGAGATATTACTTGATCCGGTGACTAGGGTTTCGATGTGAGAGATTGGTTGATTGATTTGAAGCGAAGCGAAGCGAAGCGAAGCGATGTCAAGATAACAGGCTGTTTGGTTGCAAAGAAAGCAGAGCTCTAGAAACTATATAGCGAGAACAAGCGAGAGGGTGTTGGTTTTCGAATTTACATTTTTAGGGTTGGGTCGGTTAATATAAGTTCTACTCTCAAGAGTGGTGAGTGCCTGGACACGCGTTGTGATTGGTATTTTCCATCGTATGATTTTAATAGAATGAACACATGGCGGGTGGATCACGCGAGTAAAGAAGATTTGGTAGTTGGAGGGCGTGAGTGAAGAAATTTGATAGAAAAGCGTTTGTTCTTACCGACACCGTTGATGAATTAGTCAAGTTTGTTTTATCGTTTTGAAAATTTTTAAATTTTTTTAAATTTTTTATTTTAAATTAATATTTTTTTATATTTTTAGATTATTTTGATGTGCTATATCAAAAATAATTTTAAAAAAATAAAATAAATATTATTTTGATATATTTTTAAATAAAAAACACTTTAAAAAACAACCGCAACTATACTCAAACAGGCCCTAAAAGTTTAGTAGCACTTATTTGTTCCATTGGCTTTTACTATTAAAAATATTAAATTAATTTTTTTAAGTATTATTTTAAGTTTTAATACCTTAAAAATAAAAAATTATTATTTTAATAATTTATAAAAACATTTTTTATTGCATTACTAAACACTCATTAATTTATTTTTTTGAAGTGTCAATATGTTTTAAAACTATTTCTATTTAATTTTATAATAACCAAGAAAAATATTAATAATAATTTTATTAATTTATATCTCAAATGAAAAATGTATTTTTCAGTAAAAAAATTCTTTTTATATTCATATATTTCACAAAAACATTTCTTTTTTACTACAATCAAGATTTTTTAAAAAATAAAAATTATCATAGTTTCAATTAAAAAAAAAAAAACATGTCCTAAAATTAGCAAGTTGTACGGTTATAGTGAATTTTGTTATTCTATTTCCATCCATAAATCAGTCAAAGGCAAATGAAATCAAATTTCTTGCAAATCATTCATCATCCCGTATGACACGGGGTCAATTTTTCGACACAAAAAAAGACCTCGCGGTGCAATCTAGTCTTGCTAGACTCAGCCTTTCCCTCACCGATTCACTCGTGTTTTGCCTACGACTCATTTGTCCCACAAACCCAAGAGATCCCCACACTCTTTCAATGTCACAAGCAAGCGAAATAACACTAATGAATGGGAACAGAATAAACAACACAGCAAATTACAGGAACAAGTCCTAACCTTTTCATTAACTCAACTAAAGGATTGCACAAAGTCCATCTTGTGTGTTATGCCCATTTCTGTTTTGCATGCTACACATTTTACAGCCTATCTATTTACAAGATAATGGAAATTACAAGTAGAAACTAGCCCTAACTTCCTGCACAGCTGGAGCACCCATTATCCCATGTTCTGGCCACTTTCTTCCCCACATAAGAAATTGTCGCAACTCCCGATAACTGTTCCCAAAACTGCTGCAACTGCATTGGCATGTTCTCCCACAAGCCAACTGCCCACTACCAGCACACATGCTGCCAGCGTAACTGCCTCGCATGCCTTGGACCATCCGCTGTCCAAGTTATCGTCAACCCCAGCTGCCGATTTTGTCGACGCTGCTGAATTCCATCGACACTGCCGATCTCATCAATGCTGCCGAATTCCCCACTATCCTATTGTGTCATCCTAGCACTGTTTCCTCAAGCCTTGGACAATCCTCGCCCAAGTCTCAACTCTCGTCAGCATACTGCTGCGCTAGCTGTTGTGTGCTGCCGCACACACACTCTGCCGATTTTCGCTATTGTCACGCGAGCTGCCACCCTGTAGCTACTATCCAGCAATGCTTTCCGTCAGCCTACACCCTGACAGACTTTAACCCTGTGACAAACCTCCCCCACCAAAAAGAAGTCGACGTCCTCGTCGAACCAAGTCTAAAGCACCTCTGCCCCAAGTCTACACCAATTTTCACAGTTCAAGATTGTCCACACACAACCTCTCGGCTTTGCCCATATTTTCATCCAGAATGCCGTCCACCGATTCTGTGATGCCAAGCTGACATTCTCTTCGCCAACTCCTGCCAAAACCCAAGTTGTGATCAAGTCTTCTCTCGGTTCCAGTTTGTATCCCATAGGTTAAACCAAACTTCGAGTCCTACCCAAAGCTTACGAGATCAATGTCCTTAATCTCGTCTGGACACCAACAAAGCTGTAACACCCCAATGTCACATTCTGCCATGCTCCTCCAGAATTCATATGCAACTTCCCCAAGTCACACACAAGCTGTCCTCATTCGTTAGCAATTCCACATGCCAATTCGTCCACCCGCAAGCTTGTTTTCATGAAGTTTAGACGCTTCCTCTAGCATCCAAGGCTTCTATCCCTTTCCTCCTGACTAACATCACCATACGAAACCACTTCAAAGCATCATATGAACTCCCATACGAACATACAATCCTTCAACTGTTCAATATGCAAAACCTGCAAGAATTAAATAAGACAACACATTCGGTGATCAACAAAGTTTTGCATCGAAGTTCTTTCGTCAAGTTCCCAACTGAACCTGCTCAAGCATGCAACACGTAGCAACCAGCATCAAAATCTCGTCTGACCTGCTTTCCATAGGCTACTGTCATACCCAAGACACTTCATCAGCCCCATAAAATTTCATTGACGCAACAGCACCACACTGTTTCAGCCCATGTCACATGTTTCATCCACCAAAAATCAAAACAATGTTTTTCCAACAACGGCTAAGCAATCTGTCTTCGTCACCCTGATTTGTCCATTGTCAAGATGCACAGAAATGCCCCTACTGCCTCCCCACCAAAGCAATACACCAAACCATCCTCGTCGATGATTTTGGCTCCTCAACCAAACTCACTATATTGGCTGCCGAATCTGTCATCCTGATCAGCCCATCGTCAAGACATCCAGACTCTCAAACCACGTTGTCCCCTAGTTTGTCCACCAGCCAAGACATCCAGCATACTGTTTTGCTCCCGTCACTTGCACTGTCAATTGCTGAAGTGCACAAAACAGCCCCCAATCTACCCCACCTAAAGCAGTTTGGCTCAGCCACCTCTTCCACCCAAGGCTGGTTCCAACGTGACTAAACTCCATCTTAGCCACTATTCTGTCTTCTTTTCCCTGCACTGTCTCTTGTCAAGGTTTCCACCGAAGACATCAATTCTATCTTATACTAGGCAGTCTAGCCAAGCAACATCCTCCTCGATTCGTCTAGCTACACAACCAAGAACCCGACTTAGTTGTTGTGCACACGCATGAAGTCTACTCATGCAGATTACCCCAACACCATCTTCCACACTTACAGCGTCAAGATTTCCCTCTTTCAGCAACAATCCCTCCCAAAGTAATTCCCATCGCAAGAGTAGCAATCCAAACTTAGCCTTGAATCCCTCACCTTCTGCCTTCTTGTCTGACCATCCTTCGTCAGCAACATACTTGGATTTAACCCCACCAAGATTTTTCTTTCTCGTCCCTTCTTCTGCAAAAGACATGGACAAGTCACCAACATCCCAACACTGGCATCTACTCCCTTCTCTGCCCTTTCATCGACAGTTTCGATGGCTGAATTAGCACCCATCTTTTGATCTGATCCTTTCATCATTACTTTGCGTCGCCCTTAGAGTAGTTAAGCCACCAAACTCGTAGCCTTTGAACACCAACTCTGTCCAAGAACGCTGGCAAGTTTTTCCCAAAATGGCTTCGAACATACCTGTCCTTCGATCTGCCCCACAGAACTATCCATCGTCTGTGTTACGAAACTGTCCATCGTTTCGTTACGAACGTTAACCGCGCTCTGCTGTAAAGTCTGCCAGTCCATCGGCAGCATCGATGGTTCTCTTAAATTAGTCCTTCGATTCGTCCAGAGAAGCATCAGCATTCTCGTTGCTGATCATTGCGCTGAAGTCTGCCTATCCATTGGCAGAAAAGGTAGCCCTCCCAAATTTTTCTGCCGATTTGGCCACAAAATAGTCTTGTCGTCCAGTCAAAAACGTAACCGCGCTCTGATACCACTTGGCACGGTGTCAATTTTGTAACACAAAAACAGACCTCGTGCGGCAGTCTAGTCCCGTTAGACTTAGCCTTTCCCTCACCGATTCACTCGTGTTTTACCTACGACTCATTTGTCCCACAAACCCAAGAGATCCCCACACTCTTTCAATGTCACAAGCAAGAGGAATAACACTAATGAATGGGAACAGAATAAACAACACAGCAGATTACAGGAACAAGTCCCAACCTTTTCATTAACTCAACTAAAGGATTACACAAAGTCCATCTTGTGTGCTATGCCCATTTCCGTTCTGCATGCTACACATTTTACAGCTTATCTATTTACAAGATAATGGAAATTACAAGTAGAAACTAGCCCTAACTTCCTGCACAGCTGGAGCACCCATTATCCCATGTTCTGGCCACTTTCTTCCCCATAAAAGAAACTGCTGCAACTCCCGATAATTGTTCCCAAAACTGCTGCAACTTCATTGGCATGTTCTCCCACAAGCCAACTGCCCACTGCCAGCACACATGCTGCCAGCGTAACTGCCTCACATGCCTTGGACCATCCGCTGTCCAAGTTATCGTCAGCCCCAACTGCCGAATTCCATCGACACTGTCGATCTCATCAGTGCTGCCGAATTCCCCACTGTCCCATTGTGTCATCCTAGCACTATTTCGTCAAGCCTTGGACAATCCTCGCCCCAAGTCTCAACTCTCGTCAGCATACTGTTGCGCTAGCTGTTGTGTGTTGTCGCGCACACACTCTGCTAATTTTCGCTACTGTCACACGAGCTACCACCCCGTAGCTACTATCCAGCAATGCTTTTCGTCAGCCTACACCCTGACGGATTTTAACCCTGTGTGTATATAGATTATTAAAAGTCACATGTTTTTGGATTCCTAGCACAAGCCTAGTCTCCTGCAAATCATGGAAAGCCCATAGTTAAACAATTCATCATTTGATGGAGTAATTGATTTAATATTAAATGATAAAATTAAAAAAAATATTAATTTTAAAAGATTATTAAAGTAAAAAAATTAAAATAATAAAGATCAAATTTGATAAAGAAAAAAATAAAAATAGAATGAAATCATTAAAAAAAAAACCCAATTATAAAAATTAATTCAAATTAAAAAAATAGGAACCAAATCTAATATACAAATCTGAAGAAAAACTACTTCAATTAAAACAGATAGTAATTATAAAAACATGGACCAAATCTGAAGAAAAAATAAATTGAAGAACTATTTTGAAAATTTACAAAGACAAACATGAAATTCAAAAAGGAAAAAAAAAGTTAATCAACTTCAAATCAGGGCTCCGTCTTCCTCACACGTCAACTAGGGATGGAAGGTGCCAAGATGATTCCAACGTGGCCTTGGAAGCCACCGTTTAGCCTCATGAAGGCTCTTCATGAGCTACCTTAAAGGCGTAAGAGCAGCCGACGCGTTGACATGTGCACAATATGTGTCAACAACTTTATTTTTAAATAATATTATATTTTTAAAATTACTAAGTTGCCCTTCCATCAATATGATTATATTAAAAAAAACATTGTGAAGAAAATAATAGTCATTTCAAGAAAATTATATGATTTAGTTTTTTATTTGAACCTTAGTATCTTCAACCAACTAGGTATAGTTATTATTATTATATTATTTTATTTTTAAAGATTTTAAACTCATTCCCCTAAAGGAATTATACACGAGTTCTCTCAATAAAACTTTGGTAGTGGATCTGCAATATTTTCTTTTTGATTTTACAATCAATTAAAATAATTTCATTCAAAAGCAAAGTGTTTAATGATATTATATCTAAGATGTATATGTCTAAATTTACCATTCCTTTTTTATTGTGTGACAAACTATCGCAATGGACACAAATATCTAGCATTGATTTAGCTAACATTGAATGTCCTCTAACAAATTCTAAAGTCATTCAGCTTTCCCTCAAGCTTTACCAAGATCAATAAACTTTGATTCTATCATGGATCTTGCAACACATGTTTGTTTAGAGAATTTCCATGACATAACGGCTCCACCAAGTGTGAAGACATATTCACTAGTGGATTTCAATTCCTTAGTGTCAAATATTCAATTGACATCATTATACTCTTCAAGTATTGTTGGGTAACCAATATAATATAGTCTACGGTGTACCTCAAATATTTGATTACTTATTCGTATTGCTTTTCAATTATCCACCCTTGAACTATTGGTAAATCTATTCAGTTTGCTAATCAAATAAGTTATAATATACATGAAGCTCTCAATTATTGGAGAATATTTCAATTGGTTTTTTCCCTTGTTTTTTATTGTCACCTTTAAAAATTTTATCAAGTATTTTTTCAATACTAATCCATCAGATATCCTAGAGCTTTGGTTTAAGCCCACAATTCACTCTGTTTAAAGACCCCTATCCTTTAAAGGCTTGGGTCTCTTTTGTGTATAATTTTAACTTCTCAACTTTACACTTTATAAATATCAAGAAAATCTTATTTTTTTTTTATGTAAGATAGAGTTTTTTTATAGAGTTTTGAGTTCCATCAAAATATACAAATCAAGAGTTTTTAAAATTAATTTTTTATTCGCCCGTATTTTATTTAAAACACGTTAATAGTCTATGCTAAAAGCTTATGTCAAATATTAAACTCCAGCAAAGTCTCCCCCCTGAAAATAAATGGAGCCTCTCAAACATCCCCCATTAACCATATTCTTAACCAAAATTTCCAACATTTTAATCATCACAAATGTAGAAGTTGAATTTCTTGGTCTGAAAATTAAGATCCGTAGATGCATGCCTTTAAAGAAGACAGAACATCTAAAAAGTGAGCAATTACATGATAATTGAATTTAATCACAGTCGAAGAGTATCCCATCACCAAACAAAACACACATCACATGTAGTAAACATGTACTTGTTGTATAGTCTGCAGACAAATCATTCCAAACTAATCCTCCAACCATTACATGCTGCTTGCAAGGAAGCGGTAGAAACTGTGAAATTAAGACCGCAAATCTTTAGCCACTACATGAGTAGCATATATCAGAGGATCATTACAGATTCAGGATTTCTATATATCTGAGAATGGCACTTATTGTCTCACCCCAAATGCACATAACTTGTAGCCAAGAAACTCCAGTGTAGAGTGGCAATAAGCTTGCAAAGAACATCCAGAAAGCAACACTTAACAGTTCCTGAACTCATCCTCTGCTTCTCTATTTCTCTAAAGAAATTATTAGGTTAGCTTTAATCTTAATCATGTAATATAGTTTTGATAATTTAATCAAAAAAAAATTAGTTCTCGATTCTCTAAACAAGAGAGGAAAAGATATCCAATAAAATACACATCAAGGCACAACCAACCGTCGATGCATCTGCTTTTTTTATGGGGAAGCACAAACGCTGCGGCTAGACATCCAAGGTTACAATGCTGTTCAACCTGCTTTTCGGCGAATTTCAAATTTTTTTTTTTTTTTTTTTGCTAAAATTAAGTGCGGTTTGTACCTTTTGGATCGTTTTGATGTGCTGATATCAAAAATAATTTTTAAAAAATAAAAAAACATCATTGACATGTATTTCGGCACGAAAAGCTATTTGAAAAGCAACCACTACCACACTCCCAAACACCCTCTACAAACGAACAGCCCTGTGGATCAGACCAAGTCCAAAACCAAACGACGAAGCATATTTCTTGGCAGAATATGCATATGCTAATATCGCGTGCAAGTATCAACCAGGTCACCAAACCCATGTCAAAACACAACACAGCAAAAAATCCACTGCTGAAACTACAGAAATCATGCACAACAAAAGGAGCATATATTGCATAAAAAATCTTATTTGCATAGATATTAAGGCTTGCAATGGAATGGCCCTTAACAGCCACTCCAAACAGTACTAGGTGAACAAGAACAGATAATTTAAACGAGTTCAACAAATTATTAAAAGCAACCATTCAAAGACTGCTACTGAACACACACAAGAACCATAATCCAAAGTAATAGCATATAAACCAAGACATTATCTTGGACAACATGAACAGCACATCTTAAAAACCACCACGGAGACGAAGGACAAGGTGAAGTGTGGACTCCTTCTGGATATTGTAGTCTGCCAGGGTGCGCCCATCTTCCAACTGCTTTCCAGCAAAGATCAACCTTTGTTGGTCTGGGGGGATACCTTCCTTGTCCTGGATCTTGGCCTTCACGTTGTCAATGGTGTCTGAGCTCTCGACCTCCAGAGTGATGGTCTTTCCGGTCAAAGTCTTGACAAAAATCTGCATTCCTCCACGGAGACGCAGCACCAAGTGAAGGGTTGACTCCTTCTGAATGTTGTAGTCAGCAAGAGTCCTCCCATCTTCAAGCTGCTTCCCAGCAAAAATCAACCTCTGCTGGTCTGGGGGGATGCCTTCCTTGTCTTGGATCTTGGCTTTCACATTGTCAATGGTATCAGAGCTCTCCACCTCCAAGGTGATGGTCTTTCCTGTGAGGGTCTTCACAAAGATCTGCATACCACCACGAAGACGAAGGACCAAATGGAGGGTGGACTCCTTCTGGATGTTGTAATCTGCAAGGGTACGGCCATCCTCAAGCTGCTTGCCGGCAAAGATGAGTCTCTGCTGGTCTGGTGGGATACCCTCCTTGTCTTGGATCTTAGCTTTCACATTATCAATGGTGTCAGAACTCTCAACCTCAAGGGTAATGGTCTTGCCAGTGAGGGTCTTCACAAAGATCTGCATGCCTCCCCTCAAACGGAGCACCAAGTGGAGTGTGGATTCCTTCTGGATGTTGTAGTCAGCAAGGGTGCGTCCATCCTCAAGCTGCTTGCCGGCAAATATCAGCCTCTGCTGGTCCGGGGGAATGCCCTCCTTGTCCTGGATCTTGGCCTTCACATTGTCGATGGTGTCAGAACTCTCCACCTCCAAGGTGATTGTCTTGCCAGTAAGGGTCTTAACAAAGATCTGCATGCCACCTCTCAATCGGAGCACCAAATGAAGGGTAGACTCCTTCTGAATGTTGTAGTCGGCAAGGGTACGGCCATCCTCAAGCTGCTTGCCAGCAAAAATAAGCCTCTGCTGGTCTGGTGGGATCCCCTCCTTGTCCTGGATCTTGGCCTTTACATTATCAATAGTGTCAGAGCTTTCCACCTCAAGGGTGATGGTCTTGCCAGTGAGAGTCTTGACGAAGATTTGCATCTGAACACAAAAAAAAAAAAAAAAAACCAGATCAGATACATCGTATGATTTATGTTTGTAACCCACAAATCAGACAGAAATTCAACAAAATATATGAAAAAAGTTTCAACCAACCAATTCAATATGAAAAAAAAAAAATTTTGCCTGATCGGTAGTATAAAAAAAAAGATTTTACAATATTATATCTACAAATCATCTAAAAATAAGCTAAGAAATTAAAAGTCAATGGATCAAAGCTGAAAAAATCATAAGAAAATTCCTTTCCTTTAAACAAATTAACATCAAAATTAAACGAAAAAAAACATGATTTATATTAATTAATCAAATCTTATAAGGCCCTAGCAAACGAGGACCAATCAAGATCTGAACAACAAAATCAATAAAACATCAAAACATCAAACAGATCTCTAGTTATTAATCAATCAACTTTTCAGGATTAATCCATAAAAAACTAACAGATCTTAAGAATTAAGCATCAATAAATTAATATATATACATATATAGACACACAAACATATGAAAAACAAGAAATGGAGACGAAGAGGCATACCTTGAAAGAGTTGAATGCTTTGTTAGGGAAGAAAGATATTATCACAAATGTGAGGTGAAGAAGGCTAGCAGACCGTCTTCATATATACTAGAAACTCGGTGATGAAATTACCGGAATGCCCTATCAGAATACCCAATTGAAACACGCCACGTATTTGGATAATTTTTGCCGAAGACTCAGGTTTATGTTTTTCCTTTTTTTCATCAATTCTCATTTCTAGGTGGTTCTAGTGGAGCCGGATATTGTTAAGGAAGCCGAGGTGAAAGTACCACGCTCTTCCAGCACGCGTGCTTACGCGCTACTATCATATATGTAAAGTGGAGAATCACAAGTAATGAACTTTTTTAAAAACAAATTATTTTATGGCCAATTTATTCATTGCTAAAATCAATTCCTTCTGTATCCGACAAGTTATTGAAGTAAGAACTCCTGCATTTATCTATTTTTTTTGCTCACATTTTCTATTTAGCTCTCCATTTTATTCTGATTTTCTATTTTTCTTACCAGTTTATTACTTGATTTACAATTATTAAATTAAACACTTGAATAAAAAAAACAAAAAAAATTATTTATTTATATAATTCTGAGTTTTAATTAAATATGAAAAACAATACTTTCATAATATTTTTTATTAAGTACAAACTATTTATCTAAAATTTTATGTGAAAGAAACTTACTATTTGTTTATATTTTTTTAATATAAAGCATGGTTTTTTCTGGGTCAACCAGGGGCTGAAACAACGCCGGGTTTTATAAAATATAGAGGAAGTCAATGTCAGGGTGACCCGGCTGACCCGGAGGGTTGACCCGGTGGACCCAGCAAAACTCGATCAAAAATTCAGTTGTAACCCATTGACTTTTATTTTTTATTAAAACGATGATGTTTTAATTTTTTCAAAAAATCAGAATTAACCCGGTCAAAACTTGAAACTCAGATATTAAACCGGGTTAATTACCGGGCTGAATTTAAAAACTATGAAAAAAAACAAGAATTAAATAATTGAGGGAGTGTCGTGCACGCAGTATGAACGATTATTAGTTTAGATCTTTCTTTTCCGGCGTCTTGCCGTGTTGGAATGAGTAAACGGTAGGTAGCCGTTGCTTTCGCCAATAGAATAGATCACAAGTTGCAAACGGTGTTAGGGTGTAGTGGACTTGTTGATAAAAAGCTAAAAAAACAAATAAAATAATTGTAAGAAGATAATGCGGGGACGCAATACCAAGTTTTAAGATCGTCCTTATTCTTTCTGAGAAATGTAATTATATCCCTACCATATGCCCACAACGATTACATTGATTACACAAAGAGAAAAATAGGTGAAATTTCTCCAAATAGTTCTTTGAAGCTTCATTTTTTTTCTGTATGCTTTCACATGCAATATTTTACCATTTTCTTCATGAAAATTTTCTAAGTTAAGAAAAAAAAGAAAGAAAAAACAGCAAATGCATTAAATGCTCATTACAAGGCCATTTAGACTAATCTACCCGATGCCCAAATTCCATGAAACTATCACCTTCTTCAACATTGATTGATTTCATGTAAGGCAAAGTCTATACGCAAGGCTATTGCATTTCTCATATTTCATTGACTTAATTGTAGTTTTGAAGTTTTGCTGGTTGCAACTTGAAATCACCTTCTTGCTACTGAAAATTATTTAAAATCTTTACAAGTATTGACCTTTAGATAACACATTTATGTTTTTATATGTATTTTGATGATAAAAATAATAAGAAATTTGGACTAATAATATAGTTGGTTAAGAATAAATTTTAAACAGGTTTATATAAACATTATATAAATAAGCATAGAGGATTTCATGAAGAAATCAAGAAGAAGTCCAAGAATGAAGCATATTAAAGACTTAGAACTAAATGTTCATTTTAGTGTTTATATATAAATATGTATATCTCATCTTGATAGCACAAATTAAAATGAATGCACACTAAACATACATATAAAAGATTGATAAAAACTTGATAGACGATTCTAAGAATTCACCTAGGTTAATTAAAATTAATGAATATGGAATTATGTATGAACCGATCGATCATTTAGCTTAATTGAATGAATCGGTCGACCATTTGTTTATTTGTTATGAACACCTGATAATTCTACGGGAATCAATCGATTGATCGACTTGACCAATTTGAAGTGGTTGACGGCTTCATCCGTTAATATGGCTATAACAGCTATAAACTTTTTTTGCTAAAAACATATATATAGCTTGCCTAATTGTAAAATTAAAAAGAAAGTCTAAACCTATATGATATACAAGCTATTCTAAGTGCAAAAACACTACAGATTCATCAATTCTTGATTATACTCTAATTGGTGCTATTAAACCTTCAAATTCTAGTACAAAAATATTTAATTTCATTCCTATTACATCTAAATACTTTCAAATCCTTCAAGTATTATCTTAAAAGATATAGAGATATTAGAACTTTCAATTGTACTATCCACTATATAGAGAGAGTTATTTGTTGTAACAACCCCAATTATATAAACTCAAATTATATGATATATATTCGTAGTTACCAATTTATATATATATATATATATATATATATATATATATATATATATATATATATAATTTTGATAGAGTTTTCTCTGTATTATTTTGATACCAAGTTATCGACTCAATTATTTCTCAACTTGTAATATCAATCACAATTTTTGTCCTATCATTTGGACTTTCAAAGCTCAAGCATACATCAATATCTCATTTTTATTTTCTATAGAACAATTATTTAAAGCTAATTAATTCATAGCATGCATCGTTTGTTTTTTTAAAAATAATTGTGCTCAAAATATGTAAACAACCAACCATAATTCAACCTAATAATAACATCATAAATTACAACATACATAAGTTAATAAGTTAAACATTACAATTCTTAAACATATAAGTATATTACAACAAAATATTAGTTCTTTCAATTACATCAATCACTTAACAAAATTATTTATCCATGCATCTACTTTCCGGTTTGAGGGTGCGAAATACCTAAAAACATGATCACATTAAACATGATTAAAATTGCACATTTTGATAAATAATTTATTAATGAATAACTATTCATGTACATTGAAGTAATTCTCGCATCATTGCATGAATTATCTTATCCTTAGTAATTTAATAATTTCATAAATTCTTTTTCAGATAAAAAGATAAAGTTTACAAAAACAAATACCAAGAGTGTCTCCAACAAACCCACATATTTATCTTCAATATAAATCGATTAAATTTTACAATTTATCTATTACACTGAATAATTATCCCATTAACCTAAAAGTTAATTCTTTTAATATGTCCATTCATCAGAACATTATTTCCAATAACTATGAAATAATCTTCTCGACTCACACATTCAACATGACATTATTTCCAATAACCAAGAAATAATCCTCTCTACTTGCCCATTTAACAAGGCATTATTTTCAATAACCAGGAAATATTCCTCTTGACCTGCCCATTCAACAGGGCATTATTTTTAGTAACCAGAAAATAATCTTCTCGACTCGCCCATTCAATAGGGTATTATTTTGTCTTTTTTTTTTTTTTAACTTTATACTAAAATTATAATCTATGAAAATTTCTTCTACAATCATTTAAAATAAGCTATTTAATTACTTTAAGGTGTCGAACACTTACCTCGTGTCTGTGTGCGTGAAGAGGTCCCTTGTTGCTGATTAGGTCCCGCGGCCTCCTCTGTACTAACATAATTTACTACGACGTTGTTCATTCATTTGAGCCGGTAAAATTCTAATACTAATTACATATTTATTGATAAATCCAATACCCTTAATTAAGCTTAAATAAACTTTTAATTCGAGGAGGATAAAATCCCCTTTTTGATTTTTTTTTTTACAAAAGTCATTATTCAATTTAACCTATCAACATCAATTATCTTCAATTTGGCAAGATTTCTCAATAATATTATCAAAACTTAATTTTCTTCTTCTTTTAGTTGAAATTAACCTAAGGAAGAAAGTGAAGATTTTTCTTTTCTTTTTGAAAAATTCTTACTCCTTTCATATAATAAAACTTATAAACCTATATCTTCCCATATTTTCCAAACAATTATATTAAAATCTTAAATCCCTTAATTTTTTTTCTTTTAGCCGAAAGTTCAATCAAAAAGAGGGAAAATAATTTTGTTTCTTTTATTTAAAATTAAACACTTACCCAATCATAATTCATGCTTTCTAACATGGTTCAATCATAATTTGCAGTATTCTTATACTTTATAACATAAACCCACAATTTCACATAATCATAATTTTACATAATCCTTTATCAAACATAAAATTAGAGGAATTAATCATTTGAAGCATGTTATTTACCTCACTTTGATAAGGATTTAAGAGAAGAATGCAAGAAAAATCAAGTTTTCTTCTCCTCCATCTTCAAACCCTAGCTTGAACTTCTTCTTCCAAAGCACTCACCACCTTAAAATCACCCTTTCTTGAGGTTTAATTAAGTTAATTACTCTAATTACTCACTTTAATTGGTGAAATCAACAAAAACTTAAGTAGAAAAATCACACAATTTCTCCATTTCTCTTTGTTTCAAACTCTCGGCTAAGAGAGAAAAAGATGGAGCATTTATAGTCTAGCTTTTATATATTTACACGTTGGCCCTAATTACTTCTTATTTCTATTTTGTCACTCAATTCTTCTTTTTATTTAATTTACACCATAATACCAAGGTTGTTAAAATCGCGATTCAACTCGTAAAATCATATGTTTTTACGAGTCAATATAGGCTTTACGTGCTAAATCGTTCACAGAACTCGGAAATGGGTAAAATCAGGTCAAAATCGTTAAAATCGGGTGAAATCACTTAAAATCACGATTTCACTGCCGATTCAACGAGTTTGCCTGTAGGAGATAAAAAAGCAATGTTGAAGACAGGTGTCAACCGCCTATTGGCTTTAACCGAGCAAAAGTGACAAATTGACAATTGCAAATTCACCGAGGATGCACTATGCAGTCTTCTCTTCACATTTCTGATTTCACCATTCATGTTCAGAACAGAAAAAATCCCTAAATTGAAATCTCTAAATTCTAAATCCTCACTTTGGATTCCTCAGTCTCTCAATCTCTTTCTCTCAGCCGTCCACGATTCCACGGTCCAACAATCGACCACCGTCCACCGGTACTCCACAACAACCCTCATCTTTCTCTCAGCTTGACAAGTTCAATGATTTCTATGTTGATAAAGAAGAAGACTTTGTTATACGCCTTCAGGTTTCTTTCTTGATTTTTCTTTTCTTTCTTTGTTTTACATGTTTATAGCTTTGTGTATATGGGTTTTTAATTTTGAGGCTTTTGTTTATTATAGCTCTGGGAATTTAAGGTATTGTGGTTTGATGGTGGCTTTTAAGGTTTTTCCTATATGCATGTCTTGTAAATCCGAACTTATAGGTCTGGTTTAAGGGTTCTGTAAGTTTTTGAATAATCAGGAGAGGAGTAGAATGGAGAAGACATCGTGACTTCATTGGAACAGGAGAATAATGGGATGTCAAGGAAAAAAGACGCATAAAAGTGGCTTTCCTTTCCCTGGTAGTGCTGGGTGGTGTTGTCAGATAGTATGTGAAGAGGAGATTGTCGATGGGATTGGAGGGGCTTGATAAAGTTAAGAATAACTTTTCCAGTTTGTGGAACTTGCTGAAGTAGAGCAGAGTATTTTGTAGTATAGTTATAAGGCCAACCATCGTCAATTATAGCTGACAATGAGATTGTTGGAAGTCAATTGAGGGAATTAAGGGTGCTGAAATGAGGATATTGAAATGAAATGTCAGGTCGTCAATATATGAGAATTCTGATCATGCAGAAAAGATAACTGACAGATTGGACTGGATGATTTTTCCCTTTTCATTTGACCGTATTTGTTTTGAGATTAGTTAGGGATAGTAAAGTTGCTAAGAGGGCCAGCAGATCGTAAATGAGAAAAAAAAAAAGGGGGCAGTGAGGGAACATGTTGTATCATGTTTCCCTGTCCGTTTCTTACTCTAATGCTAATATTACTTTGATTGGATTCCGAGGCTCCAAGTTTGACTGCAATATTGATCTGCTCAGTGCTCACTGCTCAGAACAGAGGTAAGATTCTTAGTTTCTTACCCTGTCCGTTTCTTACCATGTTTGTAAATTGTAATCTTTACGGTCTATTATTTGTAATTTAGAGTGCTGCAAGTCATCTGGGTTGTAACTTATGATGAATGGATTCTGTCTATTATTTGTAATTTGGATGAATGGATTCTGTCTATTATTTTCTGATTGGATAATAATATAGAAGATGGGCTGTTATGTATTATGTTATTTCTTTTTTAACAAAAATTTAATTACAATCATAAATGTTTGGATTGATTACAGGGCTAATTTGAATTGATTCTTGAGTTTTTATTTGAAGCATGAATTTTTTTAATTTATTTTAAAATTCCTTACGATTTTATGATTTTACGATCTGAGTTTGTTTTACATTTTCCATGCCGTGTCAAAATCATGATTTTAACAACCTTGTATAATACCTTATCTTTTATTCTATTGTATCCATTTACAATACCTGAAATCCTTTTATTTAATCTATTCGGTATTTTATTTATTTTATTTAGATTATAATTTATCGGGTTTTCACATTTGTGATAACAACAATCACTAAAAGTTAGGTATAAACTCTTGGTATTAATGAGGTAACTTCACCAAGAAAAAATCTTGAAGATGACATATCTTCAAGTGGGAAAAATCTTAATGTGGATTTATCAATTGGTGAAAAATCTTAAAAATAAAATATCTTCAAGTGGTGTAAAAATTTTGGTGTGGATTCATCAAGTGGCTATTATACTCATAAACTTGGACTAGTGAATGAATACAATATTCAAGTATAGTTTGGTACTTAAGGTGTGGATGTATTAAAATGAGTTTGCAAATTCTCTCCCTTATCTATATATTTTAAGTACTTTATTTATATTGTTAGTTATTGTGTTTATTTGAATTGATTTGTATTGTTTATTAATATTAGTAAAACACTTAATTAACCCCCTTTAAATGTTATAATTTTCTTAATCCTAGAACAACGACAAGGTCAGGAAAAAACCTCATTTGGATTTGGGCTTTTCTTGACTGACAAGTGGGCTTAGAAATATAATTTTGGCCTTGGACTTTATCACGCTCTCCTGCAAAACAAGTCCCCTTGTTATAGGAGGCCCTCTGATGTTTAGGTATTACATGTGTATGTGATATATAGTTTGTAAAAATATCACCTAGAAAAGAGGAGTGAACGAAGAGGACAAGTGTCATCATCTATTAATGTGTGCATAAAAAGATAAAATTATTATTATTATTATTATTATTATTATTATTATATATATATATATATATATATGAAAAAAGTTGTATAAAATATTGTAAGGACACTAAAAAAAGGTAAAGGTAAGAGTAAATGAAGAGAATAAATGCTGTAATATGTCTTTTTTTTTCCTTTGTTACTCTACAAATTACCTATTTATAAGCAATATGCACATAAACTTTTATTAAACAAATGGAGCATTAATTGATGGAGCTTTCATCAAGCATTAATGGAGCTTTCATCAAGCTTTAATGGAGCACTAAATGCACTTAATTGTGTTTTTTTTTGTATCATCATTTGCCCCTGGTTTTTAAAATTGCATTCAGTTTTTTTAAAAATATTTTTTCTTACCAAGTTGAGAAAGGACCACAATCTAGGGATGAACATTAAAAATGATGTTGATGTCCTCTTTAGGATGTTTACCTCCTTGGTTAGGGCAATCAAAGTATTCGTTATGACTTGTTTAACAAAATTATTTTATTGTTTATTTGACATGGAGATTCAGTCAAAGAATAATAAAATAAGATAAATGTAAAGGAAAGTAATATGGTATGTGTATGCATTTAAGAATGTATTTTGATGGATAAATGTTTTGGATACTGCTGGAGATGTGTGATCATGAAAACCTGTTGAAGGATTTATGATTCTTTTGTAGATAAACGATAACAGAGACCTAGCAAAGGATTTATGATCCTTTTGAAAACAAATGGTCATAAAGACCTAGAGAAACACTACTTTATTGAAAAGTTCAAGATATGGAGATACAATTCATAAATATTATCTAATCTCAAGTTATGCATCATAGGGATTGTTCCTTTTTTTTTTTTTGAGGTTGCATCTTCTTCTTCTTCATAAATTTTTGGAGGTACCCTTTAGTAATCAATGTTTCTATCTCATTTTGTAGGGCATGTCATTTTTTAGTGTCGTGCCTATGATTATAGTGAAATAAACATAACTTATTAGGGTTCTTTGTGTTTGAACCATTTTTTATTGGAGGTGAGTATTACATGTAGTCTATTTTTTTTTATGATGGTCAATACCTCAACATGTGCGTGTCAATATATTCTTCTTTCTTTATTTAGTTTCTTTCATAACTATATATCCCTTGATTATCTCTATAAGATTTTCATTATTGTTTTATATATTCTTGCTGTAATCCTTCCTATAATAGGCTTAGGATTAAGGGATCTGGTTATGTTTACTATATTAGACCCTAAAATTAAGGGATTTGATCATTCTTGATGAATACACACACACACACACTTTTAGTGAAAGAACTCAGTAAAACATTTCAGAAATTCTCTTTTATTATTCTGTCATGGTATTAGAGCCAAAACTTTGAAATCATTTCGTCTTGTTTCTGGTTCCTTATCTAGCTCCAAGATCTTAATGTTTTGTTCCTTTTTTTTCTCTCGTGTTCTTCTATTCAGTTTTCTTGGACATGATCTCTTAGTTCTTGTTTCTGGTTAAATCATGTCCCTGGAACGATCTAAACATTTTCTTGTTCGATTTAATGGCAAGAACTATTCTGCCTAGGTATTCCAATTTCATATTTTTGTTAAGAGAAAGGAATTATGGGGTCATATTGTTGGGACAGATCCTGCACCTAACAGTGAGAAGGAGAAGGAGAAATATGTGAAATGGGAGGTGAAGGATGCTCATATTATGTCTTGGGTCCTTGGAAGTATGGAACCCTCCATGCTTCTCAATCTCAAGCCTTATAATTCCTCTAGAGAAATGTGGGATTACTTGAAGAACATTTACAACCAAAGCAATACAACATGAAGGTTCCAATTGGAACTCGAGTTGGGTCAACTCAGTCAAGGCAGTATGTCAATACAAGAGTTTTATTCTTCTTTTGCAAATCTTTAGGTTAAGTACACCGATATTATGTTTGCAAGTGTACCTCCTAAAGGACTCATTGCTATCCAAAGTGTGCATGAGACTAGCAAGCGTGACCAGTTTTTAATGAAGTTAAGGGGGGATTTTGAAGCAATCAGGTCCAACCTGATGAATAGAGAACCAGATCCTTTATTGGATATTTGTGTAAGAGTGCTTCTCAGGGAAGAACAACAGATCGTTAAACAGGTTGTCTTTGAGCAGAAAGCTCAAAATTCTACTCCAATTCATGTTGCCTACGCTGTTCAAGGGAGGTCTAAAGGAGGCAAAGATATGACTAATGTTCAGTGATATAGTTTCAAAG
The DNA here is from genome assembly GCF_000002775.5 of Populus trichocarpa. Lineage (NCBI taxonomy): Eukaryota > Viridiplantae > Streptophyta > Magnoliopsida > Malpighiales > Salicaceae > Populus > Populus trichocarpa. The sequence continues at coordinate 44,653,962 of NC_037285.2, read as the reverse complement.
GATTTGGGCATATTGCCACTAATTGTACTAAAACAATTCTGCAATTATTGTAAGAAAACAGGGCATATCATCAAAGGTTGTTCTAGCCGGCCTTCAAAGAAATCTGAAACTGCTTATAGTGTCTCGGTTGGTCCCTCAAATGCTCCTAATCCTGGTCAGTCTTTTATTACTCCTGAAATGGTCCAACAAATGATAATTTCTGCCCTTTCTACTTTAGGCCTTTCAAGTAACATAAATTCTATTCCTAAGCCTTGGTATTTTAATTCTGCTGCTTCCAATCACATGACCAACACTGCCTTACCTTTAAATAATATTCAAAAATATAAAAGAGATCTTCATATTCGTACTGTCGATGGTAATCCCTTGCCTATCACAGCTGTTGGTGATATTTCAGCCCTTTTGAATACTGTTTTTGTGTCTCCTAAGCTGTCCACTAATCTTATATCTGTTGGCTTGACAACAACAATTATGATCAGTTTTCAAATTTTGGTTGTCTTGTGCAGGAGCAAGTGTTCGGGAAGATGATCGCGAAGGGACCTAAAGTGGGACGTCTATTTCCTTTGCTTCTATATCCTTCTCCTATTTCAAATTATATTGCTTGTAATGTTGTTCAATGTGATAATCAGGTGTGGCATAGACGTTTAGGACACCCTAATTCTTATGCACTTCAAGTCTTGCTTAAATTTGGTTTACTTGGAAATAAAAATTTGACTTCTTTTAATAATGATATTGTTGATTGTGCATCTTGCAAACTTGGTAAAAGCAAAATGCTTCATTTTCCATTGCATAAAACCCGCACCACCAAACCTTTTGAAGTCGTCCATACTGATGTATGAGGTATTGCACCTGTAATTTCTCATGAACATTACAAATACTTTGTTATATTTATTGATGATTTCACTCGCTTTACTTAGGTATATTTTTTTCGGTCTAAAAGTGAGGTCTTCTCTGTGTTTAAAGCTCTTCTTAGCTTAGTTGAAACACAATTTTCTGCCAAAATCATAATTTTTCAATCTGATTCAGATGGTGAATATATGTCAAATGAATTTCAATTTTTTCTTCAAAGTCATGGGATTATATCACAATGTTCTTGTCCTTTCACCACACAACAAAACAGTATGGATGAAAGAAAGAATCGTCATCTTCTTGATGTTGTTCAAACTCTTCTAATTGAGTCATGTGTTCTTTCTTATTTTTGGTGTGAAGCTTTGTCTACTATTATTTATTTGATTAATAGATTACCATCTCCCAACTTGAACAATGATTCTCTCTACTTTTATTTGTTTGAACATGCACCAAATTTTCCAATCTTCATATTTTTGGATATGTTTGTTTTGTTCACCTTTTTGCACATGAGAGAAATAAACTTACTATCCAATCTGTCAAGTGTGCTTTCTTAGGATATGCTGGAACCCAAAAAGGATTTCTTTGCTATGATCCATATGCCCGTTGAACTCGTGTCTCTAGGAATGTTATTTTTTTTAAATCAGCCCTTTTTTTCACATAACAGACTTTAAAATTTCCTTCTCTATCTATTTTACCACATTTTCCTGAGTCGCCAACACCAGTACAAAGGTTTACACCTGGTTATGTTATTGTAGACGCACTCCTTCTGCATATGATCCTTCTACAGGTCTCACTAAGGTTCCTCCACATCTTCCTGCGACATCTGATCTTGTTCTACCCATTTCATATGATCCACCTCCTCTTCATAGAAGCTCTAGACCTCACAAACCTCCTAAAAGGTATGGTCTTTCAACCCCTGTGGTTATGTCTATTACTTTGTCTTCTATTTCCATTCCTACTTGTTATAATCAGGCTATAGAACATGAGTGTTGGCAACAAGCAATGGAAGCAGAACTTCAACCACTTGAGGCAAATCATACTTGGCACATTGTTTCTTATCCTCCACATGTTAAGCCCATTGGTAGTAAGTGGGTCTATACTGTGAAACTCATGTCTGATGGCTCTTTAAATAGATACAAAGTTTGATTGGATCTTGGCAATAAACAAGAATATAGCCTCGACTATAAAGAAACATTTGTACCAGTTGCTAAGATAACCACGGTGAGAACAATTCTTGCTATTACAACCTCTAAAGCTTGGCCTTTACATCAAATAGATGTAAAAAATGCCTTCTTGAATGGGGATCTTAAAGAAGAGATTTATATGAAACCTCCACTTGGTATGTCCATAACGGCTTCTGACAAAGTTTGCAAGCTGAGACGCTCTTTGTATAGGTTGATTTCTTGAAAGTGTAAGAAGTAGGACTGTGTCTCTAGATCTTCTATGGAGGTTGAGTATAAAGCTATGTCTGCAACTTGTTCTAAAATTGTATGGTTACGTAGTCTTATTTCTGAACTTGGATTTCCTCCAACTGATCCTACTCCACTTCATGGTGATAATACTAGTGTCATTCAAATAGCTGCGAATTCAGTATATCATGAACGCACAAAGCACATTGAGGTGGACTGTCATTACATTAAAGAGGCCTTTACTCGAGGTGTTATCACTCTTCCTCATCTTATTACTGATCTTCAAATAACTGATGTCTTTATGAAAGCTTTGACACGCCAACAACACAAGTTTCTCAGTAGCAAATTGATGCTGCTAGACTTACTCGCATCAATTTGAGGGGGGATGTCAATATATTCTTCTTTTCTTATTTAGTTTCTTTCATAACTGTATATCCCTTAATTATCTCTCTAAGATTTTCATTATTATTCTATATATTCTTGTTGTAATCCTTCCTATAATAGGCCTAAGATTAAGGGATCTGATTATGTTTACTTTATTAGACCCTAGAATTAAGGGATTTGATCATTCTTGATGTATATGTATTGTAATTCTCTTAGTGAAAAAACTCAGCAAAACATTTCAGAAATTCTCTTTTATTATTCTGTTAGTGTGGTGGTGAGATGTATGGTTAAGAACTCTAGAAATATCATATGATCATGAATATGCCCTTTAGTGTTCCTTTTAGTTACCCTAGTAGAAGATTGTTATATGAAAACGAGGGAGGCCTTATCTAGTTACACCACCTTTACTTGTTTTGTCTAATTCCTTCATGGAATTGAGGTTATCTATATACATATGGTACATGTAATGAAGCTAGATATCTATATACATATGGTGCAAAGCTTTTTATATAAGGCTAAAACAACATTATCAAACACTTGCATGTGGTGAGTGAGTTGTTGGAGATTTAGTAGGGCGGGAGTTATTGTGGTAGGAATATTGATTACTCTCTCCTATATTAGAGTTTCATCAGTCATGAAAAGTATTTTGATAAGAACAAAATTGAAAATTAACCAATTTTTTTTTCCAGGTTCCTACTGACAACACCACTGAAAGGTTAGGAAAAAACCTTAGTTAGATTTGGGCTTTCCCTAAGTGATGAATGGGCTTGAAAATATAATTTAGGCCCTGGATTTGATGCACACTTTTCTACAAAATAAGTCCTTTTGTGTATAAGGGATCCTTTTATGCTTAAGTTAGTAAAACATGACGAGAAATATATCATATATAAAGGTTCAAAGTGTGCACATAAACTTCCATTAAACATTAATAAAGCATTAATTAATGAAGATTTCTTGAAGCATTAATGAAACGCTATATATATATATATATATATATATATAGAGAGAGAGAGAGAGAGAGAGAGAAACAATTCTTCTTTTTTCTCCATTTAACCAAAATCATTTTCCTTTCTCTCTCTCTCTCTTCAACCCATCTATTGTCCTTTTTTATTTTATCTTTTACATTTTTGTATTAAAAAGATAAGTTTATAAATTGATAATTTCATGTGATTTTAGGATTTTTTATTTGTTTATAAAAAACTTAGATTCTCATAACTATGTTTTTTTTTAGTTTTTATTTTTTTTAAAAAAATCTTTAGATTTATTTTTTAAAGAAATTTTAGATTACTCTAAAAAATATTCATGAGCTTAGGTAAAAATATTCTTATACCTTTTGATGAAATTCTGATGTGATTTTATCTTTCATCATCTAATCAATCCATTGCGCCATCTCAAGATCTATGTGAAAGTCAAGATCCATATAAAAACCCACCTACGACTAAAAAGATAGAGTGAACAAGCAACTTTAGGGATGAAGAATATATTTTCCTTGTAGAGGCATGGATTAACAGTAGCATGAATCCGGAAAATGAAAAAAAGTAAGGCGTATTGGAAAAAAAATCACAAAAATTACAATGAAAACAAGAAGTTTATATTTGAGCGTACATCAAGTTCTCTAATGCATCATTAGTTAACCATTAAACTAGCAGTTAATAAGTTTTGTTTGTACCATGCTCAAAACAAAAATAGAACGAGAGTGGTTTCACCTACAAATATAAGATATTGTTTATATAAAACTCATATATTTAAATTCATTTAAATTATCAACTTTTTAATTAATGCATTCCAAATTGCTTTACTATTAGGTCAAAAAAGCGAATAACACATATCAAGAAATTTTTAAGATAACCTTCTTATTTCAACATTGCTCGGAGAAATTAAATAACTAACTTAAACGAATGATTGCAAATTCAAAGAACAACTCTAAGAATATTAGAAATACAATTCCCACAACTTATTCTCCTCTTATTCAAAGTTCAATCAACCTAGAAGAAGATAATGTTGTACTTGGCGACAACAACAATATAGAGAGATTGATAAGTAAAAAGATAACAAAAAAAACAAGCTGAAAAAACAAAGCTAGCACAAGTTCTCATGTTGAATCAATCTTAGAGGATTACAAAGAACATAAAATGAAAATAAAATATAAGAAAATGGATTTTTTTTTTAAAATCATATGCTTTAGAGGAAGAAAAAGGAAAGGCCAATTATGAAAAGACAAAAATATAAAATAAGACATGATATTATTATTATACAAGAATAACTTTAATTGAAACAACAATAAAAATAAAAAAGAATAATGTTAATAGATATAATAAACATGCCTCGATATTTTGTTGAATATTATAAAATACATCAAATGGAGATATTAGCTAAACAATATAAACATATATTTGAATATTCATCTCATATATAATTTAAATAATAAAAAAATAATCTTGACTTCTTGTATGAGAGAGTATGGACATGGCAAGAGTATTTGTATTTTTATGTTTCTCATTAAAAAAAAAAAAAAAATTAAAAAAAATTCAAGGAGCTAAAATTTAGGGCCTTAATTTGAAGCCCAATACCAATTGCAATTAAAAAAAAAAACCCAAAGCTCCACATCTCAGCCCATGCCATTCTCAATTCGACAACAACAAAAAAAAAAAAAAAACAAATAAAAATAGCGCAGTTAATGAGTTCTTCGTCTTCCTACTGAAAGAAGCAAAGAAAGACATCACCATAAAAATCACACACTTCAGATCTCTTTCTCCTATCGGTTAACACAATGGCTCCTGTTGCTCCTCGATCCGGCGACGCAATCTTCGCTAGCGTTGAGCACGTGGTATGCCCTAAACTTTCTCTTCATTTTCTCATTAACCAAACACGAACTCGTGAAAACCTAGAATTCAATCCGATTTAATTTTAGTTTCCTCCAATTTTACTAGAAAATCAGGAAATTCTTGTGATGATAGTGGTTTTTAGATGCGTAATTTATGTTTGTTAGTGAATTTTGATGTAGAATGCGGAGTTATTTACGTTGACTTATGGAGCAATTGTGCGTCAGTTGCTTACGGATCTTGAAGAAGTTGAGGAAGTTAATAAACAGCTTGATCAGATGTATGTGTTATGTGTAACCTCTCTGTTCAAATTTTAATTATGCTGTAGTAGTCATTTTAATTGCTTAATTATGATTTAAAAATTAAAGTATTGATTTTTATTGTGTGTGTGTGTGTGGCTTTTTTTACCTTTAAGTATGAAGATATATGGATTCAATGTGGAAAACTAGTGAAATAACGATGGTACTAAAATTAGATATTTACCAATAAAAAAAAATGTTTGGAATTTGAGAAGCAACTTTACATCTTGTTTGTTGATTTAACTTGGTGATATGATCGTCTGTGTCAAACTCTGAATCGATCATATGATTAGTTGATTATTGTTGCAGGGGTTATAATATTGGAGTTCGACTGATTGATGAGTTTCTAGCAAAATCCAATGTTTCCAGATGTGTGGACTTCAAGGAGACAGCTGATGTAATCGCAAAGGTCTGCTTACATTATTTGATTCATCACACAAAAAATTAGTTGGCCCAAATTTTCCTCATGATTGTTTTGAGGCGAGTTGTTAGACACGGTTATTTTGGCTTCTTGTTTATGATGCATGAAGTGTGAACCAAAATAATCTATTGCTTATTTCTCCAGCCAGTCAATGTGCTACTGTCTCTGTTATCTTTCCACTGTTTTCTTGTGTATATTGAGCAAGTTGATAATGTGAATGATAATAAAGAGTTGAATCTGTAGATGAAGATAGTTAAGCTGATCTCGTCTCTAGCATTGAGCCAAAAATGATGATCAACGTTGAATTTGATCACTAATTAAACCTTGTTTCCAGCATGTATGATACACTGTCACTGTGTGCCTAGTCATAGCCTTGAAGAAAAGGCAATCTGTCCAACCTATCTTGACTAATCCAATCTAATATCTGTAGTTGAATTCGCTTCCAAAAGCATGTACAATGTCTTTGGTTGGGAAAGGAGCTTTCAAACTATTCCCCACTGCCTGGTGAAGTGGTGATTGTTTCAGTTTTCGTCGGCTATTTGGCAGTCTTAGTTTAAGCTGAGATTGTTCTGGAATGCACTCATATTTTTTGGCTTTCTTTAAGTTGTGTCACTCTTTGGTATATCATTTTTCATGACATGTTCGTGTAGCTGCAATTCCAAATAACATCTCAATTTTGTCATAAGCAAGTAAATAATAGATCATATTAATAGACTAACAGAGCTCTTATACAGGTTGGATTCAAAATGTTCCTAGGGGTAGGTGCCTCTGTTACCAACTGGGATGCTGATGGGACATGTTGCAGCATTGTTTTGGAAGACAATCCCCTGGTAGACTTTGTTGAACTTCCAGACACATGTCAAGGTCTATACTATTGCAACATCTTAAGTGGAGTCGTAAGAGGGGCACTAGAGATGGTGAGTGCTGTCCTCTTCTATTACACATAATTATCATTGTCCTTTTACTCAAATGCATGTGGGTTTTTCCTAATTTTGGTTTTTGTCCTTGTTACAAAAAAATGGCTATAGAATAGTGGAAACTTAGTTTTGTGCTCCCTTGCATTCGTTGATTTTTTGCCAAGTAAATTATGAAGGTGACATTTAGTTAGTACAGTAATCACTTCCCATTTAAAGTTAAAGTTTTGATAGCAACACTTAAGGCTGAGAGGACCAGCTCTTAGGAAGTTCAATCATTGAAAAACATAATTTCCCCAGTGGTATGGCAGAGATGACGGTAGTTTCCCTTTATTTTTTACCTATGAGCATCATCACCGGTCTTCATATAAATGATTGTCATGAGCTTCCTTGCAGCCTTTTATATTCCGCAGACTGTATGTTTTAGTGATCTTATCAGGTGAAAAGAAATGCTAGATAATGTGCCTGTTGCTCTGAAATTTCTTTAAACATCAAGCCTGTATTTTGAGGGCATGAAAGCTGAGCCTGGATCAAGCTTTTCTTATTTGTCGTTGAACTGATCTGTCTCATCTTTAATTTCAGGTGTCAATGAAGACTGAAGTGACATGGGTTCGTGATATGCTTCGAGGTGATGATGCATTCGAGTTGCAGGTGAAACTTCTAAAGCAAGTTCCAGAAGAGTACCCATACAAGGATGATGAGTAACATAATTGGGCTTTTGGTGTGCTCTTTATACAGTTTATGCTCTTTATTTCTCGTCTTTATCTTATGAAGAACATAGATTTTTCAACATATTGTCTTCTACTAATACTCATTTACATGAACGTTAAATGCACTTATTTTAGTATTTGTATTCTTTCAGCGAGTACGATTAGACGTAACCACCGGAATACTTGATTGGTTGTTGTGTTTGGTTGATTTTGTTTATGTTTTGGGAGTGAGTATATATATCAGACAACCAGCCTTGATGGAACCATAGCTTCAGTTATCACCTTCAGTTTATATATAACAGTGGGCTAGTCGCGCCAAATATCCTTGAAATATTTTGAGACTGATGTGAATTGCCAAGGCAGAAGAATATGATGGAAGGACCGCCATAGGCACTCATGGAAATATTTTGCCTGGCTCTTAATTGAATTTTAAGGTATGCATTCATCACTTTCAAAAATGTTGTATACATCCTTGTGAGTTTTTATTAAAATTCTATTTTCATTATACATAAAAAATGAAAAATGATTTTTTTTTTTATAAGAATAAAGATTGCAGGTGTAGAAGTTAGAAACCCTTTATTAAAAATCTTGTAGACTGTACTATACTGAGAAAAGAAAAAAAAGAAAGAAAGTAAAGTTCCTTTGCAATGAATCCATTTACCTTCTTTTATAGTTTCTAATCCTTCAGTATCATTGGGCTATAAGAGATTTGTCAAGGCATTAGCATCATAATGGGACTTTACACTAGAAAATTCAACATTGTTGACGGAATATGCTGTCAGTATTTGGGGAAAATTATGTTGGAATTAGAAATTACTACGGAATATTGTTGTTGAAAACTTGCTCATTGAAGTTTTTATTCTGCGGATAATTTTTAATACTGATAGAATGATTGATAAAATATTTTGTTTGCATTGGAAAGAATATTCCGCTGACATTTCCATCATTGTTTTCAATTTTTTTTTGTTGTTGTTTAAGCCAATAATTACTCGCATTAAACTTATAATCACAAAAAAAAAAACTTTTAAAATTAAAAAACCAATAAAAATTCTTTGTACATCTAATTTGATCGTCACTAATATTCTTTGGACATCCAATATAATTTCCTACAACAATTCTCCAATTAAACTTCATATTATGCTCAAGCAAAAAATGTTTTGTAATAATAAAACTTAGCATATGGAATATGATTATAATGGTTAACGAAAGTAATAATCTAACAATAACTCACAAGTTATTAAAGAAACTCCTTCTAATGAATCAAAATGTCTTATTTACAATAATAACCACATTACATGATAAATAAAACATCCTCAACAGAGCTCCACATGAGAAAATTTATTTGCTCCCACAAACAATAAATCTATGCAATTCATTTTCTTCACCTTATTAATCATATGATCTCACCACCACTAGCTTATATATTTTTTGTCTCCATCTTATCCTCATTCATAGATGGTAGTAGTTAAGTATAAACCACAATCATCATTTTCCTTTTCTTTTTGTTGATTCTTTAACTTTGTGTTGTCAAGCTTCCAAAATTCAACATTAGATATATTTGTATTAGTTTCTTATTAGACAAACACATAGGGACATCATAGAAATAAAATTCAAATTTCTGAGTATTTAAATGAAGCAACTGACATAATCCAGGCAAATAAGATCGATCAAGATTTTAGAGTAGATATCTAGTCTAATCTTGAAAGATGTAAAAACTAAATTAGACATGTATGACTTCTCTGATTACAACCAGGGTACACATTTAAAGAAAACATAAATTTATAGAGATTTAAAATACCTTGCACTCTTTCTTATTATACACGACTTTACAAAATAGGAAGCTTCCTTTTCTTTCATTTTTCTATCCATTTGCTTCAAATTGAAACATATTATCAAACAATAAACACAATTTTAAAATTTAAACATACAATTAAACACAAATTCAATTATTTATTAAATTTGAATCACAATTAAGCTACACAATTAACCAACTAATAACTTAATAACCCATTATTTCTTTAATTCCAAATTAACTCAATTCCTCCTATTTAGAAAAATATAATTCATAATCCAATAACTATCATATACCTCACAAGTTGAAACATACTTCAACCCTAATTGATATCAATTCCACACAAATTCAATTTTTCCTAAATTTTCAACTAAACCATAAAATTGACACAAAATAATTAATACCCATTAAATCACCCATCATTTCTTCAATTTTAACACATCTAAATTACAAAATCATACCCAGTTTCATCAAGTGGCAAATCAAATAATTTTCCCTCAAATCCCAAACAAATCTTAAACTACAAATCATACATTAATACTATAAAACTATCATTATAAAATAAGTAAAACACTTAAATATACAAGTAAATCACAAATACTACAAACAAATTTTAATAAATAAACTTAAAACATAAATGAGTGGGTTTTCTTACTTAGTAAAGTGAAACTTGACAAAAAATAGAACTAAGAGAGGGAAACTTAGGCTTTTGAAGAGATGTTGTGTTGGCGCTAATAGGTTGTATATGGTGACTGAATTTGTAGAAAGGGGGCTATTAGAATTTTTAAAGGAGAGATAGGGTTGCTGTAATTTGAATTGAAAGAAAAAGATGAAATGGAGAAAAGAGAAAACTGTCGAGTTTTAATTCCTCTTAAAATCCCCGTTGGAAATTTTCCATCGGTAAACTGCGACGTAATATTTTGTGTCGGTGTTTTCATTGCTTTTTCTAATTTTATATTAGTGGAGCCAAATAGTCTTATCTAATCTAGGACATAGTGGATTGTAACTCATTCTAATATATTGGACTCCATCAACTCTATCATTTTCTCAACACCATTTTTAAACCTTTTGCAATATGACCCTAAATTTTCATGGTTACCTTTTCAACTCTGTATAATAAATTCTTGAAGTCTCTCTTAAGTTAAAATATGATAATTTAAATTGAAATGAAAAAATGCTAAATAAATTTACTAATTTCTTAAACCCTAGCCTTAATTTAATGTGTTTTAACTTCAACTAGACTCCTAGTTAAGGAAATAAACCAAACTGCAAAGGATCCACTTTTATGTTTGTGCATATGGATTTTGAGTCCAAGAAAAAAAAGAGGTTAAAAGATAGATACCTGAGATTTAGAAAGAAGAAGTTAAATAGGTCATTCATTCTATTTACACGAAAAAAAAAATACATGACTCACTCTAAATTTGTGAAAATTTTTATTTTAGTCAAAAAGTTTATTTTTTAGTTCCCGAGTTAGAGAGAGGAAAGATAAAGTTGCTAGAAAATGGCGAAAAAGAGAAAATGATTGAATATTCTTTTTTTTTTTTACATTCAAAGATTTTTTGTAACATATCACAAGAAGTAAACTAGTTGAAGACTAATTTCATTAGTTTTATATCAATTAATTAGAAAGAGATCAGTTGCGATTGGAAGATTACCTGACCATGAAGGAGATTTCAGTGCATAAAGAAATTAAAAAAACTCCAATAAAAGTTGTAGGTTCTAAGCATGAACTATATATGAGTACTTACTTGTGAGTCTGGGGTCACAAATTAATATTGGTTAAGTGTAGATCATAGTCGGTTTTCTTGCGCCTCAATGTAGCTACAATGTGAATCAGTTTGACTAATTAACAATGGACATAATTGTGTTCCATTTATTATCCAAAATTATTAGCGAGTATAAAATTGTTAGTTTATAAGCATGATAAAATATAGAATTATTGTAACTTGAAATTATCACATAAGACTAGTAAAATATTAAATCATGCATAAAAGATTGAAACTAATTCCTAGCATGCATACTAAAACATATACTTAAAGTAAAGGCATGTAAGGCACTTGATGAAGCTTTTAGAATTTGATCAAGCTAAAGTCTTCTTGTTGTTAAGGATCAATCCTTTATCCTTAAGATTTTATTGCTTTTTACTAAGTGTAAAAGAACTAACTTCAATAAATATCACAAAATACCAATAACTTCTTATTTAGTTGCACACCTAAACAAGGTTTAACAAACCAAGAAAATAAAACTTAGAAATCGCTTTACAAGAACTGAATCTATTCTTTAGATTGAGAGGTAAATAAAGAGAAAAGTTATAGGTTAAAAAGAAAGGAGCTAAATGAAAACTTAAGTGAAAGAGAGTGTAAAACAATATGTATAATTTGTGTAGAAAATGAACCAGAAATACTCTTCTTCCACCCCTTTTATAGAAAATTTTAATAACCAAACCTAATAGAAATCCCTCTATTATCAGCTTTGATTACCCTCTATAAAATTAGAATTAAACCTATCAATTTTTTGTTTTAAGAATCTGTAAAAAATGTCTAGGTTATGCATAGTCAATTTTGAAAAAAAATGAAGAAGCTGATCAAACTTAATCCATGGGTTAGATAAGATAATGAGTTGAAGAAAATAATTTCTCTTGCACCAGACCCAAGCCCAAAGTTAAGTTGGCAAAAACTAATCTTTTGTAACCTAAAAAATTATTTTACAGTAAACCCAGGCCTAGGCCCGACCCGAAGCTCGAGCATGAGTGGGGCCAGGCCGTGCACGGGGGTTTAAGCCTAAAATCTACTTTGCTTAGGTCCTCTCCCCTCTAAAAACTTGGGTTCTTTTTGGATCTAATTTTAACTTTTCACATTCCCACTAAATAAACCACATGGAAAAGATTGTTTATTTTCTTTGTGGGATTAAGCTTTTAGAGGGTTAAGGGTTTGTTCAAAACATGATAACCAAGGTTTTTTTGAGATCAATTTCTTATTAACTCATTATTTTTTTAAATCATGTTAATGTTCCATGTTAAAATGTTTATGTTAGATATTAAATTCTAATAAAGTTTTAACCCAAAAAATAGATGGATTCTATTTTTAATTTGACCTTAAATGTGTCTATTAATCATGTTTTAAACAAATTTCCCAACACCATTTCAAAAGACTTACAAAATCGTTTTTAAACACACTTGAGTAGAAGTAAGAGATTAGAAGCAACTTTTCAATGTGGAGGAAAAATATGAGTTGCCTCTTATCAATATCAATCACTTAAATTTTGGATATTTTAAGAGAGATAATTTCATAAAATATGTGGCTGAAGTTGCATCCCAATAGGGTTTTTTTCAAGTTGTTGAATCATGGGGTTCCAAGTGAGGTTTTGGAGAGCTTGAAATTTGAGCAAATGGAGGTGTTTCATAAGCCCATTAACAAGATGGTTGACCATAATTTCTTGAATGTATTGGAAAATAGTTGTTATTTTTGTATATTAATGTTTAGTTTAACTAGATGTAATTTTGCATGAATATAAAAATTAAATAACTTTGATTGTATTAATTAGTTATGTAAACTTAGCATAATACTCAACACATTATAGATAAATTACTAATAGTTGATTTAAGTTTATAAAGATTAGTTCAATATAAAGCGGTTTGACCAAGTTACCTAAATATATTTTAGCATAAACATAAAGTGACGTAATAACTTTATAAATTTAAAAATTAAAACTAGAGCATTATAGATAAAGCATGGACAAGGGAATGCATATAAAATTTCTTAAACATGTTAGCACTTAAATTGTATAAAAGATGCAGATCATGTTGTTGTGAATAATTATATCATTTATTTTTATAAATTTAATATTCATCTCTTGGTGCAAATAGAACTAATGTAATAACCTTCTAGGATTCCAATAATATTACCTTAATTAATTCCACTCTTAATCAATGTCCACAACCTGATAAAAAATTATACTTAACATCTCTCTACAAAGTACTACAACCTAAGCTGCAGAACATAAAAAACAATAGAGCAAAAACTAAGCAAAACAAGAGGTAAAGGAAACTAAAAAAAAAAAAAAGAGCAGGAGGGAAGATATTATGCATAGTTATTAAACCCAGCCCGGGGGTTGACCCGGCCAAGGGGCCGGGTCCCGGGTTTCATGGGTCAACCCGAATTAACCCGGAAAAATTAAAAAAAATTAAAATTTTAATAATTCATATGAAAAAATCCATGTAAATATAGATTATACATATTATGAAGTTTAAAAGAATATTTTAAAATTTTTTTTATCCCACATTAAAAAGATATTATGTTAAGCCTTTAAGTTAAAGTATTTAAACTAAAAAAGTTTTTTATCCCACATTGAAAAAACATAACTTTTTCCTTGGAAACATATAGTATATATACTAATGGGTTTCAAATCCCACATTGAGAAAACATAACTTTTTTCATGAGAACATAGAGTATATATATGAAAGGGTTTCAAATCCCATATTGAAAAGATAATATGTTATCTTTTTAAGTTGAAATATTTAAATAAAAAGGTTTTTTTATCCCACATTGACAAAACATGATGTTTTTTTTGGGAACATAGAGTATATATACTAATGGGTTTTAAATCCCACATTGAAAAAACATGGTTTTTTTCATGGGAACATATAGTATATATATGAAAGGGCTTCAAATCCCACATTGAAAAGATATTATGTTATCATTTTAAGTTGAAGTATTTAAACCAAAAGGTTTTTTTATCCCACATTGAAAAAACATGACTTTTTTCTTGGGAACATATAGTATATATACTAATGGATTTCAAATCCCACATTTGAAAAAAAAAAAAACTGGGTCTCGTTCGGGTTTGCCTGGGTCGCCCGGGTTTGGCCGTGCTGTTTACACAACCGGTCTTTTATTAAACCCGGACCTGTCCAGCCACCAGGTCGACCGGGTCCCGGGTCGACCCGCCGGGCCAGGCCGGGTTTAATAACAGTGATATTATATCGAGTAGAGTGCGCGTGCCCATATAGCTTAAGTTCAAAATACACTTAACCTAGGGTATTTTTTTATAAAAACTTTGGTGCTAACTCTTCAACTTTTACCTATATAAATTATAATAAACTTTTATAGTCTTTTAACATGCGATTGAGGTTTTTTAGGTTTGCAAAATATTTTAACTAATAGTTTTTTGAAATTAATTTTTTATTTATCTACAATTTATTTTATACAAGTTAATTTTTTATGTTATAATATTTTTATTAGAGAATAATTTTCAGCAAAATCTTAATTTACTCTACTTTTAAATTAAACTCAATTATACCTATTAACCATTTTTTTTTTAAATTTCCAATAATAGTTACCGGTGGAGGAACCCTAAAGCTACTTGTTTGAGTCAGTTGTGCTGGTCAGAAGCCTTTCACATATCTCAAACTGATGTTTCTAAGATGAGATAATACAAGAATCTCAGGTACTTCCTATATATCTTTGAAATCTCTAGCTGCTAGCCTTGAACCATGAACTTTAAAGTCATTGCAATGAACATAATTAGAGATCTTTGGCGTTATCCTGATGATTTAATAGCACCATCAATTTCTGTCTTGTCAATACAGCCCTACATCGAAACCCTACTGATGTTTCGATGTTTGCTTCATGAATAATATATTTTATTTTATTTTTGATAAAAATCGATTACATTGCATTATGGAAACAAGAAAGCCATCAAAAGAGTGGCAAATTACACAAAAGTTAGGACAAAGAAAGCCTAAAAACAACAAAGATTAAAACCTAACTTGCATCGGAACTAAGCAACTAAGTCATCTGATCTTTTCAGGCTGTCTTTTGCTAATGAATCAGCAACGACATTGCCTTCCCTTGTCTTTTGCTGATTGTAATGTGAGCGAACCTGAGTTAAGAAAATGTAGTTCCTTGGATGGGTTTGGACACTGCTAAGCCATGAAGAATGCGGGGACAGTTTAATGAAATAGCGCAAATTAGGTTCAGTCACGTAATCCGATCCACCTGAGTCGCCGGAGAGGAGGCACTTACTTCCAAAGCTTTCCTTCCACAATACCAATTGGGTAAGAGAAAACACACTTGAAGAGCTCGTTGGAATCTCTCAAAACCCCTCCAATAACTGCCCGACCAGGTTTCCCCAAAGAGGATCAATTTTAGAGAACCTGTCCAAGGCTTCACCCGGCTGCCAGCAAGCCTAACACATAAGGGATTAGACCAATTTTTTTTTTCTCATCCGAACATCGCATTAAATCCATATATACCAGTATACATCAAGCTATCCAATCAGCAGTGGTGACTTGTTCCAGACGATGATGCTTAATCTAAATAGTGTAAATGGAAATTAAATATCTAAGAAAAATCAAAATATATATTGTTAATTCTCATGTTCATGAGACAATGAAATGCATGCATTTAGCAATGATATTTCCAGAAGCATTGAACACAGAGCGGCGGCTCCTCAAGAGGTTGAAAGATTTTCATTGCATATTTCTACTGTCCCTCTTATGATGCTGTAATAGAGAGCAGAATCAAGCCAGGTAGGTATAGAAAGTTCAGTTTCAGAGAGTATAGGCAGCAAATCCAGAAGGATGTTCGAGCTACTGGAGACAAAATTGGGCTGTCCAGGTTTCTCTTGTGAAAAATGTACAACCATGTTTCCATGCTGGTTATTAAGTCCAGGATTAAAACATTTCAAGTACAGGTATCTTGAAGACAGGTTAATATTGGTGGTCTCCTCAGGTTAAAAAGGGAACATGTTGCTGTTCATCCACATGTTGTGTATTAATCCCGGTGGCAACGTCGCTAGAAGGTGCACCTACTTCTGTTCGTGTGTGGTTTTGTTTTATATAAATACACACGAGTACAATATCGCTCTCACTTGGTCCCAATAAATGGCTTGAATTTTTATGTAATTCAGAGCCTCAGCAGACGTCCCAGTTAACAAAAATTAAAAGGGATGGTGCTTTTTTAGTATAGTATAACGCTTTGTAATACCAGGTATAGAGAGTTGTGGATTGCAACAATGCTATGCTTCTTTTTTTATTTTTTTCTAAACCTTTTTAATTTCATCCTTGTAGTACTAAATTGATGGTAATTTAAGTAATTTTATTACGAAAGTCAAGATTTAAAAACCGAAGACTATGGTGAAAAAAGACAAAAAAAAAATAGATGATAGTTTCAAATCTGGTGTGCAAAGTTTACTTTGATCCTACTACTTTTTAAATGATAAAATTTCTACTCTTCCATATTTTATAAAGTTAACTTTGGTTCAAATTTTTTTTTTTCTAGTTGAGAGAGAGGAGAGAGAGTCATTGGATTGAAAAGAGAGATCAGTCTTAGTTATAATATAGGTTGATCTGGTGTTAAAGAGTTCCATTTAATGATGAGAATTCTACTGTAGTGTTCTTGAGCATTCTCATCGTATAATATGACATATCAAGCCTTAATTTTTTTTTTATTCAAGTTGATTTTTTATTTTCGAATGGATTTTAGGGTTATTTGAGGCTATAAATAGGTTTATCAAGATCTTTAGATTTTTTTTCTAGATATTTTGGGAAAAAATAGAGTGAAAAATAAAACTTTGATCATAAGATATACCCCTCCCATAATTTTTCGACGACCTCCGGTTATCAAATTCTGGAGGCAATAAATAACGCGTTGTTAATGTTTTTTTAAATGGTGGATAACATGTTGTCCATCCTTTAATATATATAAAAAAAATAAAAAGACGCATGTGTTGGCTAGACACACAAGCCCAAACATGTATTTGACCTGTTTTATTTTCCTGTTTATTTTATTTTTTTAATTAACACTTTGGTTCATTCAAGTAGATTAACAGCAAAATGATTTGAATTTTTTTTATTGAATACCAATTTCTTTTCTTATGAAATCTTAGCTTTTTTAATATAGTAGTGAATGCTTTTTTTATACAACCTTTCATGATTATTGTTTTTAAATTTTATTGGATCATTATGTTTTTTTTCTCCGGTGTTTAATTAAATACTTTTTGATATTTTTTTATGAAATTTTGTAACATTAATTTTTTTATAACATTAGCTGGGTTTTTTTTTCCATCCCTTTATAATGTTTTTTACTCAGGAATTTGTTTTTTAACTCACAATAATTTTTTCTTCTTACGGCTATACGTATATATATATATATATATATATACTTAGATGGACTCTTATCCTTCCATCTTTTTAATCTTCAATCTTTTTCCCTAAATGGATGATAAATCAATATCCACCACTTCACTTCACATCCTTTTTTACTTTACTCAATTTGTTCTTCCCCTAATAAAAATAAC
Organism: Populus trichocarpa; assembly: GCF_000002775.5. NCBI lineage: Eukaryota > Viridiplantae > Streptophyta > Magnoliopsida > Malpighiales > Salicaceae > Populus > Populus trichocarpa. The sequence goes on along the minus strand of NC_037285.2, from coordinate 44,636,067 downwards.
TTGAAAGGAAAATACTTTAAATCAGTAAGAAATTAACAAATAGTAGTGCGTGGACACCATGACCCTTGAAACTGCAGGAGTTTGGAACTTAGGAAGTGTTTATGTTTTGCGGTATGTTAGAAATTAGAATGCTTTTTTTGAGAATTTTTAAATTTACTTAGCTTTAAATCAATATTTTTTTTATATTTTTGGATAGTTTTAATGTAATAATATTAAAAATAAATATTAATAAATAAAATAAATATTAATTTAATATATTTCCAATAAAAAAAACAATTTAAAAAATAATCTCTAATAAAATTTCAAATTCACAATGAAAACCAAATGCGTGCATACAGCCATGACCAACCAGTACTCTACGATTGGATTTGAAAGGGATCAATTAAACCAGGTCTGGAAGAATCAGAGGGAGACTACTCTACGTAACTCATGGTATCATTTTCCTACGTGGTATCAAATCAAAAGCTTGTTTAGGATAGGAGGAGGTGCACGTTTAGGATAGGAAGAGGTACACGTTTAGGTGATGGCCTAGAGACAGTGGTGACCCTTGAAGTTGGTTCATATTTTTGTCCTCCATAGCCACCAGCTGCTAGCCATGCCGGCGGCAGACAACCCCACTTGAATGTCAGGTGGGCAAACACGTGTATGGTACTCCGACGTCTCTACCTCCTACCAATCGAGGATTAGGCTTGACAAAGATAATGCACCTACTCTAGTCGTTGCTGCAGCCAAAAGAGCAACAGAAAACAATCGTACGAAATTAAAATCTATCGTCACTTAAAATTAACGAACATCAAGAACTCCATGCCATAATTTGACATATACCCTCCTAAATACATCAACAATTAATTTCTTGACACCTATCCTGGAACCATCTGTAGTCTTCCAGAGTCCCAGGAGACATGAATAGACTTTCAATGCATATGAGATGACAGAGGTAATAAAAAATCAATTGATTTTTTTTTAAAAAAAATAAAAGGATATGTAAAGGTTATAATGCTAACATTGTAGTGTTAAAAGTTATTGGATTTTAAATAAAAAATTTTATATTTTCTTTCGATTCTTTGAGAGTTTTTAATTATAAACATTACATAATATAAGAGAAATCAAAATAAAAATATTAAAAATGAAGATTTTAGGTTATGATTTACCATATTTTAACTTTTATATTTGATTATATGATGATAAAATCAAACTAACTTCACTTTTAAATAAAAAGGACATGATAGAATTTTTTTTTCCAATTGAAACAATTATTTAAGTGAGTTGCAAGAAAAGTTGAAGATCTCTCTTTTTTTTTTATATATATATATATATATATATTTTATTTTTTAAAAGAAAATGACATTAAAAACTTCTTATAACAACATGATATGAGGGATATTGTTTTAAAATTATATAAATCTTTTCAATGATTATTTTTTAAAAATTATTATAAGAAATATACATGATTTTTATATTTTTAATATTAAATATATAATTTAATAATACATATACGAAGCGCAATGGCAAGACACTAACCATATTAAGTGTAAAGATAACCAACACTACAAATTAAGATCTATCTAGCTTGTACCAAAGGATTGACACTGGTTGACCGAAACACTCTTGTTAACTTATAAGTTCATTAGCTTGAGAAAATTCATTAGGAAAACACATAGTGTGTGCATGTGTGTCTATATAATAATAATAATAATAATAATAATAATAATAATAATTAAGTGTATTAAACAAAAGATAATTATTTAGAAATAACACCTGAAAAGTTAAAAGTTAAAAGATTGTTTAAAATAAAATAATTATCTTATAAATAAAATAAGAGAAAACATAAAAAAACATGATAGAATAGAGCAATCAAATTAGTGATGTGTATTTATTTATATCTTAATATCATCTGCACTATAAATGAATTTATTACTAGTGTAACTACAATTAGATTCATTACAATACTAAGGGGTGTAATTCAACTGGTCAGACTCTAGATTTGCTTCCTAGAGGTCACTAGTTCAAATCCCACAAACCTCGGGGCCACTGGAGGCTTACATAGTTGTTAACTTTAGGGCCCGTAAGATTAGTCGAGATATGCACAAGCTGACCCGAACACCCATGTTAATAAAAAAAAAATAGATTCATTACATTTTTTTTACCTTTTTCTTTCTTTAAATGATGCCATTTTCTTTCTTTACCCGGTTAATTAATCTTACCAAATGCTAAAAAATGTAACAATATTGATATACGATTTATAAAGACAAAGATAAATTATTATTATAGAAGAAATGGTTAATACTGTACAAAAGCATGTGCGAAATTGTTTATATATAGTTTTTCTATGTGTGTATCTCTGTATATAATGTGTAATAATGGATTCGATGAGAACAAAACTTTAGATACATTAATAGCTCCCCAGTAGGCTAGGTGTCTGGAGCTAATTTGAACCTATTCTTATTTATCAATCAATTCACAATAACAAAATTCTTGCATTTCACACAAAGACAAATCAATCAATTAATATGCAATAGTAAAATTGTTGCATTTCAAAAAAAAGAAAGAAAGAGATACGGTTAATTATGACATGTTAAAATAGCCTTGTTTGTAGCGAACTTGAATATTAACCGATAATATTAAGTCTCAAATAAAACAAAAAAATACAATGTGACACGGAGAACCACATGTCACTCATGAGACTATAGCAGAAATGATGATTGAGTCAACTTCTAGTTCTAGCAATATGCATGAAGTTGTAGATGACAATATGAATATGATTATGGATGCAATGAGAATGATCAGGGTTATGCCGATCAATGTTCAATAATAGATGAAGAACCTAATACAGACACGACCATGTTTTTTTTAATATTTTGAAAGATTTTGACGAATCATTATGGGATGAGTGCATAAATCACATTAAATTATCAGCCGTTGCACAGGTGTTCACCATTAAGTCAGATAATGGGTTAATTGAGGTCAGTTACCACAAAATTATTGAATGAGCGAAAAACATTTTACCTGAAGGGAAAAATATTTTAATATGGTGCATCCTCAGTGGAATTTAGGAGCATGCATCTTAGGTTATGTAAAAACAAATTCAATTCATTCAAGTCATTTGATGTTTCTTATTCTTATTGGCCGGTGATACTTTCGGTTTACAACTTGCCACAATAGATGTGTATGAGGTCGAAGTTCATATTTTTATTTACAGTCATACTCGATCCTAATAGTCCTAGACAGAATATAGATGTTTGTCTTTGTCCGTTGATTGATAAGTTGAAGCAGTTGTGGTCATCCGGGACTTTAACATATGATGTATTGAGGAAACAAAATTTCTTGATGAAGACAATTTTGATGTGGACAATCAATGATTATCCTACATATGAAATGGTTTCTGGTTGGAGCACACATGAAAAACTAGCATGCCCATATTGTATATAAAATAACAAGGCCTTCACATTAACAAATGACGTTCCTTATTCTTTTTTATTTATTTTCATATGTAGTTCTTGTCAATAGATCACAAGTGCAATAAGAATAGAAATGACTTCTTTGTTGGTAGAGTTGAAAGGAATGTTGCACCACTATTACTGTCGGGTGAACAATTGTAGGACGTGGTGTTAGATTACGATGACATTGTGTTTTATTTTTAATCTGGTAAGTAGAAGTTTTCTGGTTTTGGTTTGACCCATAATTGGGTAAAACAAAGTATTTTCTAGGAGCTTTCTTGTTGGAAGACCAATATCCCCCGCTTTAATCTTTATGTCATGCATATTGAAAAGAACGTGTTTAAAAAATATTTTTAAAATGATTATGGATGTGAAAGGGCATGACAACGGTGAAGAAGTGCCTTCAAGTGAGAACCTTCCACTATTCTCCCATCCTGACGACCCGTACCAAAAAATATTGTGAGGAGAAGATATTTGACAGAAATAGAATTTAGATAAGCATATAATTATATGCTATTTAACTGCGATGAACTGAGACCTTTTATTCAGTAAGTATAATACTCCATATGTTGTTACTTTCAAACAATTTATCTTTTATACTATCATAAATTGATAGATTGTTGAATTCCTCATAGGCAAGATTGTTAATTTTTATTGTCTTAAAATTCACAACTGACTGAATCTCAAATCTTTCGATTACAAGTTGAATAATTTTCCACATGATTTAAAACACATGTAAGGATTCTTTAATTATTCTTATCTTTTAGCATACTTAATTTCATTATACATTTCTCATTAATTATGATAGAGATGTAATTCACATACCAGGTTTCTCAATTGAGTAGGAATGCTAGTGTTACATTGAATTTACTAAGTCCGAGTCCTGAAAGAAAGGTGAAGTACTATAACAAGTATTTTTATCAATGAACATGTGTTTCACACTGAAAAGTATGGTCAGAGTAGAAAGACATATAATAGTGAGGTTTGTATTAAGAGATTGACTTCTAATGAGTTTGAAGTTGACTACTATGAGAAGTTAAAAGAGGTTATTGAATTGCAATATCATAGCGAGCAGAATATAATCTTTTTATTCAAATGCTATTGGTATGATACCGCTGACAGAGAAATAGCCGATTGAAGGAGAGATACGAGAATGATCCTTTAACCTATTTAGATATCGATCCGGATTTGTAGTTGAAGGCATGATCGTTTAATTGGGCCTAATAGAAATCAGGTGTACGAACTCTCTAACACTACGATCGAGAACTTGCAAACGACCAATAATGCTTCTACAATTGAATGCTTGCAATCAATTCCAAGTACTGAAACTCTAGAGTTTGAGGCGATTTTAGACCAACGAGTTAAAGATCAGATGACTCATCTTGCTGCTGATTATGAATGACTTAGTGCTGAGACGACCAAACTCCGCCGATTGGTATTGGAGATGACATCACAAATGAGTGGTGTTGTGCTCCCTCATATTCGCTCCACGGTCCAGGCAAAGACCCTCCTCCTCCTCCTTCTTCAGCGCCTATATTATAGATTAATTGTATTTAAACTTATAAATGTTTAAATTTGCAATAAATATTTAAATTTTATATTAATTTATTTTTAAAATTATTTTCTGTTTATGTTTAATAGATTTTTTTTTAAAATAGATTTTTAAATTATTACTGATGGTGTTACCGATGAAGATAGTCCGTCGATATATTCTAGAGAGTTGGAAAACAATTATTGCAAATGTCATTATCACTGTTTACTCATCGACGGAATAACAAACGTTCTATTTGACGGTTACATTTCAAATTCACCGTTGGACATATCAAAGGACAAAAAAAAATCTCTGATGGAATGACATATGATTTTTCTATCGGTGATATGTTATATTCAACGATGGAAGTACCGACAGAATGAAGAGAGTAAAGATTTTTTTTGGCGTGCTTTGTCCGTCAGTATATCCATCTGTAAAATTATTGCTGACGGACTCATCAACAGACCACAAATCACCGACAAAGTTTTTCTGACGGATTATTTTAGTCCGTGATTATGTCGGCAAATTTCTTGCCAATTAACTGTGAGTATAAATATCAACAAAAAATTTTATCGATAAATCTTAAAATCGTGGTAGTGCAAGAAAGAAAATTGATAATTAAAAAAAATTGTTAGCGAGGGAAAAAGGGAAAAAATGGATTATGATAAGATTTGAAAAAAAATGTGATAAACTTAAAACAATATATATTTTCTATATAAATAATAAATGAAACATTCTACATTTTATAAATTTAATCACAATCATAAAAAAAATTTAAAAGGCACAAAATAGTGGATGCCAACAAATAAAGATTAGTATACAAAATCTCTCACATTATTTTAACTATCTGTTCATTTCTATGACACTGTATAAAATAATATATATTGAAAATAGTCTTCCACATTACTGCCCAAAAAAAAAAAAAAGAAAAGAAGAAAAGAAATCCATACCAAATTATAACAACAGTCACGAAATGAAGAGCTATAGCAAATTAAACCAAGGGAGATAAAAAAAAAAGAAGATAGTATTTCATTGCTAAAATTGTCGAAAAGGTTTTCCAGCAACAAGTAATGGCTAATTAATGTGAAAGTACAATGAAATAATTTAATTATATTTAATTAACCTAATAGTTTAAAGGTTATAATTATACAAAAAAATATTGTATAATTAATGATTAATGATTTTTAATTAAATCAAAATATTTAATCAAAATATTTTTAAATATTTAATCTCTAACACTGCTAATTAATGATTTTTAATTAAATCAAAATATTTAATATGAATTTAATAACAATTGACCAAGTGATTAGGTCTCTCGCTATTTCGGGATAAGGGTGGAATAAATTTCAGAACTGGATGACAAAATGAATTGTATTAATTTCTCCTTTTAGATGGATTTTCTTTCTTTTAAAATAGAAACAGATGAATGATCTTACGGTCTTGTACATATACAGGTATGTAGTGGGTGTAGAAAAGTGAATCTGATCCATGATCCATATGTATAATTCTCATCAATAAGTAACAAGGAAAGAGAGGTGAAGAACATTCAAAGAGATATGATTGAGATTCTCTCATAATATTTTTTATTATATTTATTAAAATTAAACTATAAAATTCAAAATAAATGGAAATGATTGTTTTATTTAACACATGAGAAAAACACAAAGATATAAACACTTTATTTTTTTTTCTTTTATCTATTTTACACAGTTGAATTCAAAATAAATACTGAGACTTGAATCCAGATTGGATTGTGGTATATATTCACAAATATATATTGCTGGATGAAAAGATTTTTCTACAATGCACCTTCCATATCCGAAACAGTTTCCTTTCTTTTCGAAATGATTTATATTTCTTCCCAAAAAACAGATGTATTATTTCCTAAAACATCTTAATTGATCGGTCTAAATATCAAAGGGCATCGATTCTAGACTATGAATAGGTCTGGTTGCACAACAGGGTACAGCCAATGTGTGCAAACACCGCAGGTTGCCATATGCGGTTGCATGCCATTACCAAGTTTGTACTATATATACTGCACTCCCAAGTTTTCTTGCTCTATTTATACTGATGGATTACACATCTTATATCTTCAATTTTGACAAGGATCACATTCTATCCTTTACCTCATCCGTCCCATCTCTCCCTTCATAAAAATGGATCCTCCATTTCAAGAGAAATACAGATCCCTCTTCAACGATTATACCATAGTATCAAAAGACAAGGATGATAGTCTAATGAATGCTAATGATGAGTGTGAGCTGCCTCTCATAGATCTTCATCGTTTGACACTTGAATACTCGGAGAGAGAGCAATGTGTAAAGGAGATAAAGCAGGCTGCAAGTGAATGGGGATTCCTTCAAGTTGTCAATCATGGGATTCCACAAGAGATGTTGAAGAGCCTTCAATACGAGCAAAGGAAGGCTTTCGAACATCCGTTCAGAAAAAAGGCTGAAGACAACATTCTGAATTTGTCTGCAAATAGTTACAGATGGGGAAACCCTAGAGCCACTTGTTTGAGGCAGCTCGCATGGTCAGAAGCCTTCCACGTACCTCTCACTGATATTTCAAGAATCGGTGATGCATACAAGAGTCTCAGGTAACTGTCAAATTTCCTATTGTAGCTAAATGATATATGTAGGCTAATTAAAAACTAATTATGAACATTCTGTGAAATAAACAATGATCAAATGCTTCTGGGATAGGACAGTAGAACACTTTTCTTTTTACATCAAATTCTCAACTATGAAATCCTATATGCAATTTAAAGAAGTTCAGTTTATCAAATGAATCTCATGTGTCTACAAGTTAATGTTCTAGCTAGAGATTTGCAAAGTACATGCATGTTGCTTTATGAAATTAAAGAAATAAATATATAGAGCTCTTATTAATCATTGCTTCTGCACCCCTCATGAGCTCTGTCATGAACCTCATGTTTTGTTCCAAGGTTAGTTCTCTTCGGTTAGTCTGTTTTGTTGTTTGCTCTTTTTTCACTCGCTGCCATTAATTTTTGGCAGCTTTACTCTTGTTTCTCTATTTCCTCCAATTTGGTCTCCAAAATTGGTGTTTTTTTAGTCTATTGACTTATCAAAATATATGCGTCTCTGTGTGTGTGTGGAAGGGAACAACAAGCTATATACAGCTAAAATATAGTTAATTAAGGAGGCCTGACCTAATTAAAATCAATTAATTCTTCAATCTTGAGGTTTTTTGAATGCACTCACAAATTCAAGGTTCATCCAATAGTTTGCTAATTACCTCAGCTAGTGTGATTAAGTGAAAATGAACTATCCAATTGCCTACTATAATGACCATGTACATCTAGTACTTATATAGTTCTGAAAGAACTGGTTTAACATAAGAAAATCAGGGGTCCCGGCAGCTTGGTGTCAATCTTACAAGGCCTTCGAATGTTACAAAAAGAGATTGTCCACAAGGGTCTCATATGTTGGAGATTCTACATAATTAAGACAAATAGAGACATAACTAACCATAGATTTCCTTTCCAAAGCTTATCTAGGTCATGTCAAGCTCGTATGTTTTTATCCATGCATGGTCGATGTTTCCTTACCACCTAACTGCCAAACATTTGCTTGCCCCATTTGTTCAATCATTTCTTGTATGCTCCTGCTGTTTTCTATTGTGGACAAGCTGTGCTTTTTACTTGGCCTGTGTTATTTTTCTTCCTCAATTTTGATTTGTTGCTGTGTTAATTTTTCAGCTTAAATGCAGCTTCTATACACGTTTGTCTTCTTTTCTCTGTATCCCTTTATATGTTTTCGTGGTGTTTTATTTATTTGATCTCATCCTTGTGTTTATTATTTTCCCAATTAAGTCCCTATAAAAAGTTCACTTATTATAATTGTGAACTTATCTCCTTTCTTTATTTTCATTTTGACCTTTCAGGTTTTTCGCCTTGTCCCTCTCCCAAGTTATTTCTCTCTAGTTTTGCTACTAAAAAGAGGGTAGTCCTATATATCTTATCTCTAAATCTCAATATCTCACTTTCTTTTTGGGCTCGAAATTGTATCTTTGATGGAAATCTCAAATCTTAATCATTTTTGTTGTATGCAAGGATGTTAATTCCATTATGTTATGCCGAGAATAACCGATATCTTATATCATTTTAAAAAACAAAATAATTTAGAATAAATTTTATCTCGTTCTAAATCTTACTTTATTATGAATTTTTCAACCAAATTTCAGCCAAATTTTAGTTTTATTCTGTTTATTTTGTCATGTGAATTGTGTTTTTTTGTTTTTTTTAAATAAAATCTATGTTTTTTCTCCTGATTTCATCTTTCAACACTTGGTTTATTGGAGACTGGACTTCATAATTTATTGTGATTTACTTCTTTTATGGTTATCTCAGTTTCATGATCTATGTTGCAAGTTTGAATGATTAATGCAGTTGATTCAAGTTTTTTTTGTCTATTTTTTTAATTGATATATATATTTTTTTAATTTTATCATTCAATATTTTCAAGTTAATTTATCTTTGAATTTGAATTAAGATTTTGTATATTGAGTGTTTGTGTATTAAAAAAAACATAATGTTAACTGAAATAGAAACTTATTTTTTAAAAATAATTTTTTATAGTGTATGGTTGAAAGAAAGAAACTTACAAACTCTAAAATTATCAAATTAAAAATTATATTTATTTTTGCTAGTAAGCTCGTATGATCGAATATCTATTAATTAGAGGTTCCACATTAGTTATTACGAGTCCCATGTGAATATTGGAAAATAATATTTTGTAAGAAAAGCACTCGAGATATAGAATTTTACCTTTCTTCTCTGGCTATACTGCGGTTTTTGAGACAGAAATCACCATTACACATCTTGCAAACATAGCCCAATAATTGATGACCAAAAGGTGTTTCAATTTTCATTTCTCCATTTCAAGTCAATTTTCATTTCTCCATTTCAAGGCAAACTTAAGTATATTGATATGGAGGGCAGAGCCTCCTAGTGTATATCGTCCTTTAACTTGATTATGCACATATACTTGGTTATACATATGCATTATGAACTGGTATCTAATCTTTTTAACACCACTCCATCTTTCCAGTGCAAGCATTGAAGCTTTCACAACAACAGCTAACGCATTAGCTAAAGGCGTGGCAGAAATTCTGGCTGAGAATCTTGGAGTTTCATCCACTTTCTTTGAAGAGAATTGTCCAGAAGAAACTAGTTATCTTCGAATGAACAGATATCCTCCATGTCCATTCTCTTCTGAGGTCTTTGGCTTGATACCTCATACCGATAGTAGTTTCCTCACTGTATTAAATCAAGATCAGATTGGAGGATTGCAACTATTGAAAAATGGAAGATGGATTAACGTTAAACCTAATCCAGAAGCTCTAGTGATTAATATTGGTGACTTATTCCAGGTATGTTCTGTATAAACTTGCACCTACGAGCTAGCTGTATATAAATAAGCTTGAGATTAATTTGAAGGGCGAAATCAATAATTCCCAAGTGAAATAAAAAATAAAAATCAAGGGTGCATGATCTTGTTGACTATAATTTTAAAATTAAAACCTAGTAAATCGAAGAATGGAGCAGACTTGCACATAATATATCAAGAAAATATACTATAATTAGCCTTGGGTATTAAAGTAATTAATTTCTCCTTTATACCCCCCTGGTATTCCCCTTCAATTCATGTTTGTTTTTATTAAAATTCAGGCATTGAGCAATGATGTTTACAAAAGCATCAAGCATCGGGTGCTTGCCCCCCAACAAGTTGAAAGGTTTTCTTTGGCATTTTTCTATTGCCCCACTTATGAGACTGTGATAGAGAGTAGCATCAAGCCATCAAAGTATAAGGAGTTCACATTCAGAGAGTTTATGATGCAGATTCAAAGGGATCTTAAAGCTACTGGTGATAAAGTTGGAGTCTCAAGGTTTCTTCTGTGAACCTGAGCCCCTGTGTGTGCTGGAAAATTTCAAGATAGAATAACTAGTTAAATCAAAGTTCCCTCTTCGTACTGTTTCGATTATTTGAACTGCAACTTAATTGGTAATTTCCATTTCTAAATTACATCGATCAAATGTTTTTGCTTTCTTTTGTTTGAAATTATAGAACATGTCAACATGGCACAGCAAGTCTTCTTTCTTTTTTACTTGAAGTAGGAAGTGGGGTTTTCCCTAAGCTTTGGACTAGCTAGCCCTTCGCTCTTTGAGTTAGCCATGCTAAAACATGTCAGACTTTGGTATAAAAACATGGGATTCTTAGCCTTGTAAGCTCTCTTAAATATTTCCAAAACACTAGGTAACAAGAAACTTAAATGACTAATGATTTGAGAATAATGAGATTTTAACTATGATATTTGGCACGTTGGTGGCATTAATTATAAAACAAATCTACTTGTAAAATCTGAACGCACCAAATATACTTGGATTGAGTTCATCCCAATAAACTTACCGGAATAATTAATTTTGAAACAAATTGATTTTATTGTTTAAACATTAGAGATTAGTAATTTCTAAGGTTAAGAAATGAGGGAAAGTACTGATTTATTTTTAATTTTTTAAGTTGAGGCAATTTACCAAGCACCTTCAAAGAAAAGTAAGGAAACCAGAGATTTATAAAGGATACAAACCTGCAATTTATCATGCATCAAACCTCTTGCTATGATTTTGTATAAGTTAATCCCGCAAATGATTTCTTCCAGGAAATGAATACTTTGGAAGACACCAACAGACAACTGCGTTTATCCCCATATTCAAGTACAGTTCCTTATCTTGAAGACAGCTTCAAAAGTGAGACGTCATTCAATTAAAGATGACTACTTATGAATTTTGTCCACAAGTTGTGCATATGTCTTATGTTTCACATATGGTTTGATTTCTTCCATGCGCACAATTTCCCTACCATTTTGGCCTAACTCCAACACAAGATCAGGCAACGTGATTTCAAGGGGGTCACGTACCTGGGGTTTGGTGGTTACATGTTTTCACTCACAACTCGCAAGTCCTTCTAGGATCTAGCCCGACAGGTTATATACTAGGATCTAGCCCGACAGGCTAAACAAATCTCGTAGATCACCTGCATTTGACCTCATAAAAGATAGGTCAATCAATTTACTATTAATTACAAGCAAAATAATTTTACATCAAACATATGAATGGGAGATTATGTATAGGATATATTGGGAAATTACCACAAAAAAATACAAATAAACGGTGAATTAACAACATAGTATGAAAAGTTTCCGTTAAATAGAATAGTTTAAGGATGTTATTTAACTGTTTTTTAAGATTATCAAGTTCAATGTGCCAAACATTTAACCACTAGCTCATTAGTATTATGAGGATAAAATGTGGTTTTTTGACCTTCACATAGTATAAAGTTAATCTAATATTAATAAAATATTAATTTTAAATTAAAAGATTAATATATAAAACCCAATATTTAACAAATATTAATTATTAAAAGACTTATTACTCACAAGATTTTGAATCCGCTAGGCATGCTGCTCGTATCGCATGTATCTAGGTGGAGGAACCTACTTGGGATCAGAAATAATGACCCAACGTGTGATACGCATATACCAAATTATATATTTTTTATTTGTAATCACATGATGCATCTCTGTAAATATCTTATTCCTCCGTATATCTCACTCTGATACATAAGCTTTATGTCGGCTTAACCAGTCATAATTATCATTTTTACCCCGATGAGTTATGCCGTGCAATGCTCGTGTCGATGTCTATTGAAACGTGTTGTTTGTAGCCAAACTGTTGCATTACCCAGTCTGGTCAATATAACAAATTAATATAATTAAGAAAAATATCAAATTCATCAACTTATCAATAAATTAATGAAACATTTAATTCATCATAATTTTACCGTATGCATGTTCTCATTCATGAAATCATCAAGCATAATTAATTATATTATTAATTAATTCTAACAATACACATAAAATCTCTAATTTGACAACTTAACATCAATTAAACGCAACATATAATTAATTAATTGAAACTATCATTTCATAATTAATTTAATTTATTTTCATGTTCAACTGTATCAATTCAACATTAATTGATGATATTCTTAACTAATTTCATATTAATTCAACAAACTCTAAATTTATCATAAATCCTAAATTCAACCTAAACAATTATTTTATTTCAACCAAAAAAAAATTATAGCAATATAGTATGTTTATCTTGCTTGTAGGACTAGAAATAAAGTTAGGGTGGAGGTGGTAGTGACGTTAAAGAGAATTGTTGATTTAAAAAAAAAACATCTAATAATGTTTATAGACCTCTAGTAAGTTTGATTTTTTGTTGTTTTAAGGGTTAAATGAAAGTGTTTGGTGGGTTTTTAAAGGGAGAGAGAGGGGTTCCAGCTGTGTCTGTTCTATGTTTTTTTATCTGAGTTTATTAATAAATGCTTACTGAAGGAACTAAAATAGCAAAGAAAATAAAAATATAGGGACTCGGTATTGAGATTCTTAAACAAGAGAGACTAACTAATTATTTTGCTAAAAATACATGACTATATCAATGCAATTAAAATTAAACTACTCACCTTTTCATTTTTTTTACACCAAAAGAAAATTAGTGTCAGGGTTTGCAAACTATATATGTGCTTCTTTTATTTTTATTTTTTTATTGGACAAACCTCAAATATACCCTCACAATATTGGGATAGTGTCAATTTTTCCTCTAAATTATTTCTTATATCAATTTTACTATAATTTATTTTTATTTCTCAATCAAGAAATTCTCTTAATTAATATTATTAAATTAAATACATTAAGTTCCTTAAAAAATGACACCATTTTGCCTCAAAATAAGAAATACAATCTATTTGGATGAAAGTATTTAATTAAAAATAATCTAAAGTTTGAAAATAAAATTGGTAAGAAATTGTTTTGGAAAAAAAAAACGGTCTATATACTTTGGAGACATTATTTATATTTACTCTTTTTTGTTTTTGGCTTATATACTGAGTCTTGAAATAAGTGTGGGAATTATAGTTACAAACTATATCTTTTTATATTTTAAAAATATTTTTAAAAATAATTAATTTATTTTAAACTAATTTTATTTTGTATTTTTAAATCATTTTGATATATTAATATTAAAAATAAATTTTTTAATAAAATAATATTATTTTAATATATTTATAAATAAAAAATACTTTAAATAACATTTCACCATAAAAGGTCATGTAACCTCAGTGTACATCCAGTCCTCAATCATGATGGTTGGACAATAATAAATTTTCTTCGTCGAACTCGATGCCCTGCAAGAAATAGAGGTGTACCACTGCAAGGCTAGGCCAGGCCAGGCCAGGCTAGGGTAGGCATACGGTGGTGTGGCCACCACATCTGCAATGTTTGTCTGCTTATCACCGTACCGAAGAGACAACCTTGACCCCAAAAGTGGTTGACATTTGTCCATAACTTACAGATTGCAACCCGCCAAGACAGCTCCCGTCGTCTATTGAAGAGAAAATGAAACTTGTAGCATCCAGGAAACCTGAAAAGAAAAAACACCAACCTCACTCAACCCTTCCAAAGGAAAAATACACATTCTACTTGATCAAGAGCAATGACTATTGGTTTGAGAAAAGTCCATAAGGGAACATGCATCACTTTTTTGTTGGTATTTATATTAGCAGTTCATCATATGTTACCGACAAAATCAAGAATATAAATAATTCGTTAAAAAAATTCTCGTCAGTAATTTATAGAATGTTGGTAAATCTGTCTATAATAAATGTATCAATAAATTTATAGACGGATAAAGTATGTCAAAAAAATATATGTTTTATTCTATCGGTAAATATAACATAGTATCGACAAAAATATATGTCTTAATCATTTGGAATCGATTGTGAGCATCCAACTATTGAAGTACTATGGGTCATCCACAAGTTCTCGGTCATAGTGTTAGAGTCTGCACACTTGATTTCTATCGGGCCTATCGAATGATCCTGCCTCTAACCACAAATCTGGATCGATATTCGGATGGGTCGAAGGATCGTCCTCGTATCTCTCATTCAACCGATTGTTATATATATCTTGGAAAGAAAAAAATTAATTCATCAAATTCAAGGAAATTATAACTTAGAAAAAAATAATTGAAAACAAACATACCACAAAGTGTTGAGCTCGACTATCAACAAATTGTTACACTCTTTTTTTACGGTCATCACTCTGCACATGCGTTTCAACAAAAAGCTCCATCAAGTTTGGCTCGCATCCAAGAATCGTAGCTTGCAATAAAAAAATATTATCAGTTAAATATATTTATAAAAAACAACTAATAAAAAAATGGATGTAATAAAAAAATCCTACCATCCGCTTCGCATCCGAAATGAACAAAACAAAGTTGTTGGTGTGCATGGTAACAGAACCATGTACATGTTGGTTCTAGTAATTTGTACTAGACTGTGACTGTATAGTGAAACGCATAGATGTCTCATGATGAATATATTTCGCCCATATAGCCTTTGAGACGTACGGTGGTTTAAAATACTTCCACACTACCACATCATTCTAGTTTAGAAGCTCTATTTCTTTCCTATATTTTTTGTGGGGGTTTTGCGCCTCATACTAAAAATCACACAACCTATATGGTACAAATTAATTGTCTGTTAGTAAATGAAAAATAAAATTTCAATATTTGGAATAAAAAAATATCTTGAATTCGATCTCACCTAATTGTAGCGTGATTCTCCCAAACTATCCTCATAGCATTATCATCAGCTCTTTCCCATTCAAATTTTCTCTTGAAATAAAAATTTATAAAAGAAAATTTTCAATAATTCCAATAAACGATCCAAATTAACATAAAAAATATTTAAGTTAATACTAATCTTAAACCTTGAAAACCATGCATCGACCTACGATTTCCATTCAAGATTTTGGAAACATAGCTCCATTGAAACAATGGAATTTCCATCGACAATTTAAAGAACGATGTTATTGTTTTAGAAACCTTAATGTTTGTATTTCTTAAATGAAATTGCATTCGTTAAATGAAAGTAAAACAAACTTACATTGAAAGGTCATCCTTCCATTAGACCTCGTACTTGCAGGTAAATGAATCTCATTGTAAAGGGACCCCACTTTAATGTTGCAACATTGCACTCGACAGGCCAGCATCGTAAGTAAATGTCCATGTTTCAAGTGTATGTTCTTGGTCGGCACCTAATGACCCATGGTTGTCAGCATTGCTACTAGAAAAACTAGTAGCAATCCTGCCCTCGCAATGTGTAATAAACTTTCTCCAGAGCATCTACACAAATTAAAGGATAAAGAAATTAAATGATTTTTTTAAAAAAAAATCGGCAGCATCTCTCCTATACAGGAAACTACCCAAAATTGTAAAACTTGCGAATACACAACATATATGCCACAAACCAGTTGACTTTATTCAATTTCTTCTAACAATTTAGCATAATTTAATTTCATAGAAAATTTTCATTTTCTACATGATAATATTTTTAATCATAAATTTACAACAAATTATTATAAATTTACAACAAATTAAAAATATTAATTAAAACTAATCCTACACATTTAATTGAAATTGAACAACATAATTGAAAACAAAAACAACTAAAATTCATCAAAATAATGCAAAAATTATTACAATAGCAACTAAAATTCAACACAATTATTTCTAAGTGATAATATTTTTAATCCTAATTTTTTTTTAAATATATTCTAAAATTATTCCTACACATTTAATTGAAATTGAACAATAAATTTGAAAAACATAACTAAAATTCAACAAAATAATGCAAAAATTATTCCAATAACAACTAAAATTCATGTCATTTATTAATTCATAAAATTATTAAGAACACAAAATTGAACAAAAATAATGACAATAAATAAATAAATAATGCAAAAAAAAAAACACAAAAAAAGGAATGAAAAAATCTTACCTTAAGGCGAGCTTGATTTCGACTCTTAATTAAAAAACCAAAAAAGAAATGAAAAGAAAAGAAAAAGAAATGGCATTGTTATAAACCCAAAAAAAAAAAAATTAAGAAGAAGAAAGAAGAAAGACAACATACCTTAAGATGAGAAGAAAAGAGAATGCTTGATCTCGGGTTTGAAGGAGAGAGAGAAGAGAAGAGAAAAAGAGATAAACAGGTGTGTGAGAGAATATGAGAGAAGAAGATAAAGCCCTGATATCTCATGGTTCAAGTCTTTTATTTTAGTTTTTACTGACGGGATTACCGAAAAAATATTTAATATTATTATTTTTAATATTTTCATTGGTGATTCCATTTGTAAATTCAAATTGGCGAAGAGGAACAATTCTCATGGTCTCTAGAATATAGAGACAAACACATTCCATCGGTATACCTGTATGTAATGTGTCTAATAACAAAATAGTGTTTGATGATAAATTGTATCTGTATTTCCTATTTATCCATCCTACAAATACTTAAATTCACAAAAAAAGCATACACACACAACACAATAACACAAGTTCACATCATAATAATAAAATAAATATTTCTTTGCCATTCAATAATAAATTAACATCATTGTCTTTACATTGAAGTGAATTTCATCCATAAATATTACATTATAGTTTATGGCATTACACATTCGTGCTGTGCAAATTAATCAAAATTATATTTTTCATCGTTAATTGACTTATCGTCATCTCCATCACAATCTTGTATGTTGATTTCATCGCTATCATCTTCATTGACTTGTTTATGTTCGCAAGAGCTCAAGATTCAAATCTTTAGTGTCATCATTAATAAAAACATTCTCAGTAATATGAAAATTTGTATTTTTTCTAAGTCATTAGACAAAGCAACTTAATATGGATCAACTAACTCATTAAGTTGAAAGACATCATCTCCCACAATTAATTCATCGTTGTCATCCTGAATAACCTCATCACGACCCCTGGGTTTGGTTTTCACCATGGATAACTAATTAGCTCTTGAACGATCATTTCTAAAGGAATGATTGTATGTGTAAGAAACTTATTAGCATTGCTTAGAGAGAACAAAGACATCATTGACATTAGAGAGTCTAGCCTTTAAATTAATTTTGACTAACCTATGATGGAGATCTACTTTGATTTCTTTGTCAGTGGTGTCATACAAATAGCATTTGAATAAAAATACTTTATTCTGCTTTATATGATATTACAATTCAATGACCTCTTCCAACTTCTTATAGTTGTCAACTTCAGACTCATTAAAAGTCGATCCCTTAACATAAACTCCACTGTTATATGTCTTTCTACCCTACCTATATTTTTCAGTATAAAACACATGTTCATTGACAAAATACCCGTTGTAGCACTTCACCTTATTTTTATGACTGAGACTTAGTAAAGACAAAGTAACACTAGCATTCTATCCTGATTGATAAACCTGGTACATGAAGTATAACCATGAATAGTTAACATGAAATGTGTAATGAAATTAAGTATCACGAGAGATAAAAATAATTAAATAGTACTTACATGTGTTCTAAACCACGTGAAAGTTTTTTCATCTTGTAATCAAAAGATTTGGGATTCAGTCAGTTGAGAGTTTTGCAATAGTAAATATTGATGATGTTGCCTGCGAGAAATTCAATAATGTATTAGTTTATGATATTATAAGAGATAAATTGTTAAAAAAATAACAACATGTTAAGTAGTATACTTACTAAATAAAAGGTCTCAGTTCATCATAATTAAATAACATATAATTATATGCTTATTTGAATTCTATTTTTAACAAATATCTTCCCATCACATAATTAAATGAATGTTTTGAAATATGCAAAGAAAGATAATAAAATTTTAATTATGATGTATGTGTAAACCCTAACCTCTCAAATGCATATATGCATCTATATTGGACCGAACCTCTAACTTTTGCCTCAAATAGTAAATGCACGGGTAGATGTTTTATTGAGTAAAAAAAAGATGGAGGGAATATCATCTCAAGTTTGCATATTGTTTGGATAATATTCGTTTCAAGCCTCTTCATGTGTTGTTTCTGTAACTTGTTGGAGCATATATCTCTAAAGACGTGATTGATCTCCGTGAGTGCATCTCATATCCCCTTTACCAATAAATCTCGGTACACTAATGGAATGAATATTTGCATAAACATGTGGTAGTTATGACTCTTCATTCCATACAATTTGCAATCCTTAAAATTCACCAACCTTGATATGTTTGAGGAATGTCCATCAGGAAAATATAGACTTTTAAGCCATTGGTAGACAAGTAACTGTGTATTCTTGTCTAAGGCGAAGTTGGTTTTGGGTTTTATGACTTGTGACCTAATATAAGTCAACTCTATATTTTTACGGTGACAAAACAAAGCTATATGCATTCTAACCCTGATGTTGTCCTTTGTCATCCCATTTATGTCTATAACCGTGTTGAAAATATTCTCAAACACATTCTTTTCTGTGTGCATGATATCAGGGTTATGGTGAGGAGATTGGCCTTTCAATAAAAAAACTCTTAAAAAATACTCTGTTTTATCTAATTATGAGTCAAACCATAACTAGAAAACTTCTGCTTATTGGATTGAAAACCAAACACAATGTCACCGTACTTCGACACTATGTTTTACAATTCTTCACCTAAAAGAAGTGGTGGTGCAACATCCATTTTAACTTTGCCAACAAATAAGTCCTTTATGTTTTTTTTTGAACCTGTAATCTGTTAGCAAGAACCATAGATGACAGTCGAAAAAAGATGATTTCCTATTGTTTGTTAGCATGAATGTCTTGTTATTTTCTATACAGTATGGATATGCTAGTTTGTCATGCATGCTCCAACCAGAAACCTTTCTATAAACTGGAAAATAATTAATAGTCCACATTAAAGTTGTATTCATCAGAAAATTTTGTTTCCTCGATACATCATAAGTCAAAGCTCTGGATGACCACAACTGCTATTCGGCAAAAATATTTGTATTTGGGGTAAAGATATACAAATTTGGATGAGTAAAGACTTTAATGAGGATTTTGGAAGGCTTAATTAATTTTATTAAGGACTTAATTGCAAGAAAAATCAATTTTTTAGAGTCAATTCAGGTGTTAATTGGAAGAAATTGAAGTTTGGGAACTAAAATTAGACTTTGTAAAGTTTAATTGGTCAAATAAGGGGTTTAATTATGAAAAATTAAAGTTTAATAGCTAATTAAGGGTTTGATTGAAAAAATTCAAAACGAATGATCAAATCGTAAAAGGCGTAAGATTTTAAAGGCTAAAATTGACCACATCAAGGGGAAAATTGAAGAAATCAAAAACCAAGAACGAAAATGAAAATGACGCTAAACTTTCAGGCTGATATTTGAGTCTGGCGAGGGTTAAATTGCATGCAATTAAAATTTTTGTGTCAATTAATGGTGCATGTGCCTCAATTAGAAGAATGGAGATTAAATTGAAACTTTGTCAAATCCTAAATTAAAAACCCTAAATTTAGAGTTTAACCTAGACGACGTGTTATTCAGCATTTGATTATCTTCTTCTTTCGCAGTTCACAATGATTAGGTTGGCACATTTCAAGAGTTCGTTGTGAAGTTTTAGACCTCTAAATGGCATGTGATTTTTTACAAATAAAAGAGGAACATCCCTTCTACAATCCCATTTCTATGAAATTGGACGTTTACATCCAAATTCTTCCATAGAAAAGCCCGACATCTTGTCACTGATCAACTATAACTTAATTTTCAGATTATTAGCTGATTAAGTTGGCACTTTCAAGCAAGTGAATATGGAGCTACAGATCTCTAAATTAAGCAAGGTTAGATCCAAACAAAAGATGTTCACCCCTTTACCAACTTCAGGTGGTCTTCAATGATAATGACATTAGAATTGCTCCAACGAAGCATAAAAAATAGCCAACTCGGTCAGCCTTAACTGAGATATCTATTGGTGCAAAACCACCTAATCTTTTTATGTGTTCACACTTTAAAGCTCTTTGAGGGTTCTTATTAAGGGCTATAAATCATTCCTCTAAGATTAGAAGGTAAAGAATGCATGCCTATGTCTTCAAATATAGGAAAACCACCTAGGCATAAATCACCATTGCAAAAAACATTGAATGACAGAGGTTCTAGCTGTGAAATTTTATTTAGAACTCTCTCATTTTAATCAAAGGGCTCAACTTTGATCAATCTTTAATGAAATCCATCAAAAACCCTAGAAAACCCTATAAATAACTTTAAAAACTCGAGCTGAAGAGAGGAGGAAAAAAGGTGAGAAATATTGAGAAGGTACCCTAGTTATGAAGGTTGACGAGCCTAGTATAGGGTTTTTTCATTTTTCAAAGGGAAGCTAGTTCGTGGAAACAAAACCTTATAAAGGAAAGCAAAGAAGGGCAATAGTTGTTCTAAGGGTTTGAAGGTATATTTCTTAACCTAAAAGTGGAGTCCATGTGGCCTGTGTGAGTTGATTTTGATTGTCATTTGGTTTGTATTTATGTTTACAAGTATGGAAATGTGCTTGGAATGCTTGAAAAGTAGGGATGTGCTTGTTTCTTTTTCTTTTTCTTTTTTGTAATTTTTGATTTTATGGTTTGATGTTATTCTTTTAAGCATTTTAGGATGGGTTCGATTTTTTTGATGGAATAAAAGCCTTTTAGTTAAGTTAGTTTTTGATACAACAATGCTTGTTTTCTTAGTTTTGTTAGTTTAGTAATGCATTGATAAGTCATGTTATTAATCCTGGGTTTATAAGGCTTTAGTCATGATCAAAATATGTTTTGAAAATAAAATTTGAATCCAAATTGCATGGATGAGCTTGATGTTTTTATTTGCAAGTTTTGAAAAATGGGATTTCATGCATGTTTTCTGTGATTTGTTATTTTTTGTTGTTTATTTTGATTCGAATGCATATGAATATGACAATGTGGTTTGTGTGAACAAAAAATATTCGGTTTGGAGGCTTGGTATGCATTTTTGGGTTTGGCAGTAGACTAATGTATTTCTGGGCAAAATCTAGGTTGGTGTTCTTCATGTTCTTCCCAAGAACATTGCTTTAGCTACAAGTTTTTTTACCTGTTTTATTTCATTTCTTTGCATATTCACATTTGCATAACATCATTAGAGAATAATCTAGGGTCTTAATGCATCAATAACTGTTTTTTATGAGTTTTAATCCAAGTGTTTTGTTTTTGGTATATAAACATTTTTGATCAAATCGGGATTATTGAGTGATAATTGTTGAGTTCGTGCTGCTAGAATCACTTCGAATGTTCATTTGTGTTCTTCGTTTTTTCTGGGTTTTGATCCACTTTCACTAACTTTTTTGAGTTTTTGACAAGTTTAATCTTTTTTAGGTTTGTTTGTTTTTTTTTTTTTTGCTTATTTTTAGGTCAAACCCATGTTTTTAGTTTGGTTTATGGTCGAACCAAAGATTTTTGGTTAACCTGGTCGGGTCAAAATTGAATCCATGGCTAAGGCTTTGTTTGGCTAGCAATGTTTTTGCTAAAGGTTTTTTTTTTTAGGGTGTATTTGGCAAACACCCCTTAGGCTTGTTTTAGGGTGTTTTATTACAAATACTGGGTTTTTGTCAAACAAAACACAATAAAAATTGTAAAAAAATTATAAAATAATACCGTTTTTTCTTGCATATGGAAAAAAATCCTTAAAATTATTTGAGCTTTTTTTTTATTTAAAAAATTGAAAATACTTTGGCATGTTTTTAAAAAAGATATTGCATGAATTTTACATTAGGTTTGTAAAATTCCAAAGGATTTTGGTCTATATTTCAATAACCCTAAAAATTATAATTCATGGAAGTTAATGGTCAACATCCTGATATAAGTGTTGGAGCTATAAGTAGGATGGTATTTAAATACCAGGAGTTAACTAGAAAATTTTAAGAATTATTTTATATATTCATCAATTTTAATCGGGAGTATTTTTCATCATAATATACGAGTTGTGGAGAACCCTTTCGCCTTCCAGGATAAGTGAACCTTGTCAGGGCACCTTTATGGACCCTTCCCTTAAGAATTTATCTAGGCATACGAGCCCATTACTAAATTTAAAATGCCAGATTTATTCATGAGTAAATCAGACAAACTACCAATTAGAAACCCATCAAAACCTTTAAATTGTATCTATTAACAAGTCCAAGATGCAAAACAAGTGAAGACTTATGTATTAAGGATTTATTTTAGAGCTTATTGTTAAATCTTTATATCTTACACAATAACAAACTAACATGAACTCACACACTTCACATTGCATACATAAATAAGATTGATATACATTTAATCTATTCAAGTTTTACCAGGTTTGAAACTGCTAAAACTGGTTTTTAAGCTGAACTAGTCAACCGCTTGGACATACCAAATGAACTAGTTGACCATTATTCATCCGTGATGAACTCTTGGGAATTTTGCAGGAACCGGTTGACCGAATGATATGGTCATTTTAACTGATCGACCGTTTTAGCCATCAGAGACATTCCAATGACTATAAACGACTAGTTTCTTTTGGAAACATATATATATATATATATATATGTAGCTCTCGTGAGATTTCTGAACATACTCTAAGTTGTGTTAAATTAAATTTTTATATTCTAACATAAGAGTATAAAATCTCACACTCATTACACTTACACACCTTTAATCATTCTAAGTGCTATTAAGTGAGTTATATAGATTATAGTTTTTAATTGTACAATCTACTATTTCAGATAGTGAATTTTGTTGTAAACAAATCATAATTGTAAACACTTGAGAATTTGGATAAACTATTGGCATTGGTGAGGTATTGTCACCAAGAGAAAAATCTTGAAGAGAGAATATCTTCAAATGGTGTAATTGCTTGGTGTAGATTCATCAAGAGTATTGTATCTTTCACTTGGAATAGTAAAATAGTATAATATTCGAGTACGGTTGATACTTAAGGTGTGGATGTAGACTTGCCGAACCACATTAAAAATCAAATTTGTAACTTTTCTTCTCTTATCTCTCTACTTTAAGCAATTTAATTAACGGAACAACTTATACATCTGAAAACTCAATATACCTTTTAATAGGTTTAATGACTTTTGCGAGTGGAGGAACATGTCAAAAATTGTGAACATTTCATCCAGCACAATCAACTACCGAGGATACAAGAGTGAGGAAGTAATTTCATTGTTCGAAAATAATTCAGTATATATATATATATATGTAGCTCTCGTGAGATTTCTGAACATACTCTAAGTTGTGTTAAATTAAATTTTTATATTCTAACATAAGAGTATAAAATCTCACACTCATTACACTTACACACCTTTAATCATTCTAAGTGCTATTAAGTGAGTTATATAGATTATAGTTTTTAATTGTACAATCTACTATTTCAGATAGTGAATTTTGTTGTAAACAAATCATAATTGTAAACACTTGAGAATTTGGATAAACTATTGGCATTGGTGAGGTATTGTCACCAAGAGAAAAATCTTGAAGAGAGAATATCTTCAAATGGTGTAATTGCTTGGTGTAGATTCATCAAGAGTATTGTATCTTTCACTTGGAATAGTAAAATAGTATAATATTCGAGTACGGTTGATACTTAAGGTGTGGATGTAGACTTGCCGAACCACATTAAAAATCAAATTTGTAACTTTTCTTCTCTTATCTCTCTACTTTAAGCAATTTAATTAACGGAACAACTTATACATCTGAAAACTCAATATACCTTTTAATAGGTTTAATGACTTTTGCGAGTGGAGGAACATGTCAAAAATTGTGAACATTTCATCCAGCACAATCAACTACCGAGGATACAAGAGTGAGGAAGTAATTTCATTGTTCGAAAATAATTCAGTATATATATATATATATGTAGCTCTCGTGAGATTTCTGAACATACTCTAAGTTGTGTTAAATTAAATTTTTATATTCTAACATAAGAGTATAAAATCTCACACTCATTACACTTACACACCTTTAATCATTCTAAGTGCTATTAAGTGAGTTATATAGATTATAGTTTTTAATTGTACAATCTACTATTTCAGATAGTGAATTTTGTTGTAAACAAATCATAATTGTAAACACTTGAGAATTTGGATAAACTATTGGCATTGGTGAGGTATTGTCACCAAGAGAAAAATCTTGAAGAGAGAATATCTTCAAATGGTGTAATTGCTTGGTGTAGATTCATCAAGAGTATTGTATCTTTCACTTGGAATAGTAAAATAGTATAATATTCGAGTACGGTTGATACTTAAGGTGTGGATGTAGACTTGCCGAACCACATTAAAAATCAAATTTGTAACTTTTCTTCTCTTATCTCTCTACTTTAAGCAATTTAATTAACGGAACAACTTATACATCTGAAAACTCAATATACCTTTTAATAGGTTTAATGACTTTTGCGAGTGGAGGAACATGTCAAAAATTGTGAACATTTCATCCAGCACAATCAACTACCGAGGATACAAGAGTGAGGAAGTAATTTCATTGTTCGAAAATAATTCAGTATATATATATATATGTAGCTCTCGTGAGATTTCTGAACATACTCTAAGTTGTGTTAAATTAAATTTTTATATTCTAACATAAGAGTATAAAATCTCACACTCATTACACTTACACACCTTTAATCATTCTAAGTGCTATTAAGTGAGTTATATAGATTATAGTTTTTAATTGTACAATCTACTATTTCAGATAGTGAATTTTGTTGTAAACAAATCATAATTGTAAACACTTGAGAATTTGGATAAACTATTGGCATTGGTGAGGTATTGTCACCAAGAGAAAAATCTTGAAGAGAGAATATCTTCAAATGGTGTAATTGCTTGGTGTAGATTCATCAAGAGTATTGTATCTTTCACTTGGAATAGTAAAATAGTATAATATTCGAGTACGGTTGATACTTAAGGTGTGGATGTAGACTTGCCGAACCACATTAAAAATCAAATTTGTAACTTTTCTTCTCTTATCTCTCTACTTTAAGCAATTTAATTAACGGAACAACTTATACATCTGAAAACTCAATATACCTTTTAATAGGTTTAATGACTTTTGCGAGTGGAGGAACATGTCAAAAATTGTGAACATTTCATCCAGCACAATCAACTACCGAGGATACAAGAGTGAGGAAGTAATTTCATTGTTCGAAAATAATTCAGTATTTTTTGATGAAGAAGATGGTCGGAACGGACCGCTACCCTTAAAAAAGCCTGGTTCCTTTGGCTGAGGCAGTGTATTCTCACCTCCTAGCATCCAAACCACAGTGGCCATGCTTGGCCTATCATCAGGATGCTGCTGCACACACAAGAGACTAATGTTTATGCATCTCATGATCACTTCTGATAAATTGCATGACTCTCCTGGAAACGCCTCAATTAAGCCCAAAGGTTTTCCATCTTTCCACAATCTCCATGCCTAGAAATGAAAAGGAACTTTCCGTCATCCACTTGTTCAGTACACGCAAGTAAGAAATTGAAACCTTGACACTTACATGTCCAATAAGGCTTAGGCTATGGTCTGGATGACAAAATCCTCTACTCTTCTTTCCACTTATTATCTCAAGCATTAAGATTCCAAAGCTAAAAACATCAGACTTCACTGAGAAGAGCCCATCAGTAGCATATTCAGGAGCCATGTAACCACTGCCGAATGTCATTTAAACACAAAACATAAATGTAAGTATACTAGTATTGCATCTGGCTCAAAAACAGATTTCTTATGTTTGACTCTACAGCAAACAAATTATGTGCTTTGTTACCAAAATATAAAATAAAAATAATAAAGTATGGCAGGTAAGTGCTTACTAAGTCCCGACAACTCTTGTTGTGTTTCCTTCCGTCTGGTCTCCACCAAACATTCTGGCCAAACCAAAATCAGAGATTTTTGGGTTCATATCCTTATCAAGTAAAACGTTGCTTGCTTTAAGATCCCTGTGTACAATCCTCAATCTGGAATCCTGATGAAGATATAGAAGCCCCCTAGCAATACCACATATAATGCTGAAACGCTTGGACCAGTCTAACAGTTTGCCTCTTGTTTGATCTGTAAGTGTTTGTGAGTGCAACATGCCACTTAAACACTTAGAAACAAGCTTGATTGTATAACAAATCAAAGACATACGTAACGATAGGATAACAAGGCTTGTCTGGTTGAGAAAAGTACCGAAAATGAAGGAATCGAGGCTTTTGTTGGGCATGTATTCATAAACCAGAATTTTCTCTTCTCCTTGAATGCAACAGCCAAGAAGTTTTACAAGATTTCGGTGCTGAAGCTTTGTAATCAGTATAACTTCATTTTTGAACTCATTTAATCCTTGTCCAGAACTCCTTGATAGCGTTTTTGCTGCTATTTCTTGGCCATCTTCTAGAGTACCCTAGAAAATGCATCCCAAAATACTTACGCTTATCTCAATAAAACGGGGCACTAGAAGTTAAAATAGTCATTTGCTTCACTTTGAGAATGTTGGACCGACCTATCTTCTACATAAAATGAGGTACTTCGTTTTTCTTTTAGCTATTTCACTCGAAATTGAGAAATTTACCTTGTACACAGGTCCAAAACCACCTTCTCCTAGCTTGTTGTTGAATGAAAAGCCGTTGGTGGCTTTGGCTATTGTAGTGAACTGGAATAGGGGTAGCTCCAAGTCTTCCTTTGGTCCACTATCTATCTGATCATTTTCTTCTCTGTTGCCTCCTGTTTTCTCAGACAGTGGAAAATGGGAATCACATACATGATAAACGAGGAGAAATGAATAATGAGCTAAGATGTTGAATGTTCAGATCAAAGATAGCAGTTGAGACAATGATTACAAAACGGAGGCAATACTGAACTTCACTCTGTAATTTTCCTGAATGCTACTATCTAATCAAGGCTAAATCATGTAGTTATTTCAGTTGTTCTAATTGTAAATCCATTGAACCTTCTCGGCTTCTCCAAATTCTAACCAACGATAAGCTCAAAGCCAGCTAAAAAGCTGTTCCTTTCTATTAAACTCGCAAAAAACAAGATAGGCGACCAAAAGCATCCCGCAGACCAAAAGCTCATTTACTGAAAGCAATCAGAGTAACTTTACCTATGAGTTTTGCCTTTCTTTTGAAGATGTAATAGGCGACCAAAAGCATCCCGCAGACCACGGAAATAGATAGTGCAATTCCCACTGCCATCTTTATGTTTGATGCAGCTTTTGCCTCTTCATGGTCGATAAGAAAGAGGAAAGAAAGAAAGAAATACGGTTACAATACAGCTAAAAAATTAGAGAAGCTACAAAATGATGATTAAATAATAATCTATATACTCATGGATTAACTAAGACTAAGGATAAGCACTCACTTGATTCTGAAGCATTCATGCGAATGTATATTTCCTGCCCTGCAGCTG
The DNA here is from genome assembly GCF_000002775.5 of Populus trichocarpa. Taxonomy (NCBI): domain Eukaryota; kingdom Viridiplantae; phylum Streptophyta; class Magnoliopsida; order Malpighiales; family Salicaceae; genus Populus; species Populus trichocarpa. The sequence continues at coordinate 44,607,773 of NC_037285.2, read as the reverse complement.
GAAACTGTCTAATATCTATCAGATCGCCAAACCAAACAGCACAGCCACTGCGTTCCTTTATATTTGTAGCTGTATATGCCATACAAGAACAGTTTTGTAAGCATTTTGACCTGCATTCCTTGAGATTCATAGTTTTGTTTACCCAAGAATTTGTAGCATCTGGCAATTTCAAACCAACATATTTAACGAATCCATCTCCCTTCTGGCAATCTAGTGGCTTATTTCGTACACACCCTTTAGACCAGTCCATTGAATTCCAACTCTCAGGTGATCTAGGCGTGAATTTTTCTAAACATTGACAAACTGGTGACTGGCTCATGATGCAATTTCCATAGGCACCACAAAGATTGTAAGTGTCACAGTAATCTCTCGGCACAGTTGCATAGAGTACCCATGTCTGATTGATTTCATTCCAGGTGTAACGCTGCCGAAAATAGGTAGTTTGGTTCATAACTATCCTCGTGATTAAAGATTTATTTTTGAGGTTGTATGTGTAATAAACCTCCTCCCCGTCGTCGACAAAATCAAAATAAAAAACTGGATTAATCCTTAACGCCAGCCCACCACTGAACCCGATACCATTCCATGGACCACTTCTATAGTACTTCTTGGACCCCTTCCACATAACTAACTCAGGATTACTCTGTAGTTGTGTTCCCCAAGTAAAATCTCCAGAAGATGGATCATCAGGGCTCTTCCAAGCTGATAGCCGCCGATCAAGTCCAATCCGTAAGTCCCATCCAAGCTTCATTCCTGGAAGCAACGTATCAGATGGATAATCAAAACTCTGCCACAAATAGATTCCAGAATTGTCGTCTTTCTCATCTCTTAAGACCAGATTCCCAGAATCCTGGAGTTCTCCCATTGCACTCTGCGCTGCTTTCTTTGAGTTTGATGACCAAACAACAGTACTATTGTTGTTGCTGACAAGTACAAAATTTCCTGTGTTGTCTAACATCAAGAAGCCAGAGGAATCATTGATTGGGTTGTTTCTGTTTGCAACCCAAACAACAGTTCTAACTGGGATGTTCTTGTACCATATTCCGACATAACGGTTCCTGGAACTTCCAGGACTGAAGAAACCAAGCTCAAAACTTCCATCTTTCGAAACTAAGGTTCTTGTCCCTCCATCACGAATAGATTGAGACAAAGTAAGGGTATTGGCTGTATTACAAAATCTAGAGAATAGAAGGAGTAGATTCGCAATAATAATTAGCATTGAAGAAAGAGTGTCCATTAGCAACTGGGAAAACTTTGAACTATTTTGCTTTCTGTAACAGATGGAATACAGGAATGATTTCCAATCTACAATGGTCAAAGTAACATAGAAGTGGACAAGTCGTATTTGTTTGCGTGAGCAAATCGCTATGATCTTTCTTTCTTTTCTCCTCTCTTATGATAGCAGGAATCAGAACATCAGAAATACAATTAGTGGTTCAAAATTTTAAACAAAATTTATAAACTTTCTCACATCATGCATAGTATATATTACAACAAGTTCATAAATATTTGGATCACGACGAGGAATCACGAGAAACTTAGTTATATTTGATCAGTGTTTTAATATATAAAGGATAATTATAGAAAAGACTGATTAGAGGAATAAAAATAGAAATATAAAATAAATATATTTTTATTAAAATAAATTTATAATACTTTAAAGCAAAAATCATACAGAACACTTCCTCTTTATCTTAACTATTTTTATCTTTTTTATTTTAAAAAAATAACCAAACACAACCTATGTGAGAGAACTGTCCCTTTTCTTTTTTTAAGGATGACAAGGCTACTGCATCTGTCCTGTACGGAAGCATTAAGGCAACAGTGGTGAGCAGACATGTAACAACCACTTTGAAACATTCAAGGGAAATCAACAAGTCACTAGACTCTCCGCCCTTGTAATCCGGCAACTGCTGCGGGATAGTGTAGTCGATGGTTTTTAAAGTATTTTTTTATTTAAAAATATATTAAAATAATTTTTTTAAAATTATATTTTATATAAATACATCAAAACAATTTAAAAATATTAAAAAAACATTAATTTTAAATTAAATTAAAAATTAAAAAAACACTGTAAAAACCACGTTCGAACGCTTCATAGCCGTAGTTTAGTAGTTATATGTACCTTTCAGCTGTCACTTGTAAGCGAAGAAGTTAAAAAACGATTGTCCAAGTTTCAGAGAATCTAATTTCACCAGCCTTTACGAAAAAAAGAATGCAGCCAAGTATTGCTATACAAAGTGAGGTTTAGGAGGAGGTGATAGAACACATTCCGTATGTTTTAAGATTTTTGAAAAACAATCAAAAACAAAGAAAAATGTGAGATTCTGATAGATGGTGGGCCACCAGGAAGAAATGAAGTAATCTGTGGCTATCTATCAACACCCAGCAGGGACCTTTGTGTGTATCGTTTTCCAATTCAAATTTCGTGTTTCCCAAGTCTTCAATGCAATCTCTCCAGGTGTTTAATGAATATATTCAGGTACAAATTTGTTAAAACATGTTGAATATATTCAGGTACAAATTTGTTGAGATTTAATATTAAATATAAGTTTTTTTTTAACTTGAAATGTTAAATTGTTTTAAATAAATTATAAATGAATAAAAAATTGATTTCAAATAATTTTTTTTTAATTATTAACGTGGGTGTTCGGGTCAGCTTGCGCGCACTTCGACTAATTCCACGGGCTCTGAAGTTAACGATCATGTAAGCATTCAGTGGCCCTGAAGTTTGTGAGACTCGAACTGGTGATCTTTAGGGAGTAAACTTAGGATCTGACAAGTTAAGCTACACCTCTCAGAATTAATTTCAAATAATTCTCTGGTAGTTGCTGTTAAAATGTTGTTTATATGAATTTTACATGTTGGAGATGTTATGACAGTACATATTTAGCAAAACTACTACAACACATGTATTAAAGCTTGTGAAGAATCATCGATAAACTCATGGATGATGATAATCGTAAGTACCGTTATATAACATAATGAAGTCCATGCACAATCAACAATCCACAAACACGACCGGAGCTGCAATTTGAAACTTGTCTGTCGACACTATCTATCTACTTGGTTTGTGTTATCCTTCCATTTGATTTGTCCTGAACGAATTAACGAACTTGGATAAGATTACAATACTTTTGAGATGTGAAAAGGGCTTTAGGTGAAATCTACTGCAAGCTTTTGTACTTCTTGGATAATTATCATTAATTTCAACTGATAGTGGCCCGAGAAAAGAGTTTGGCATTCTTTAATTAGGTTGCTTTTTCATGTCTTTTATGTTTAACCGACTAAATTGAATTTAGCATTTGAAGTAACTTTTTTGTTAGAGAGCTTAATTCCTGTGTTTAGGGAGAAGCATGGAACCTCCATGTACGTATTGGGCCTACGCATACTATCTCTAACTATAAGGTTATATAGATGTATCTTATATATAAAGATTTCTTTTTTCCGTTTCTTTTCAATGTTGAATATTTACCTCACAACTGCACTCAACAATTCTTCCCCTTACTTCTGAGTTTGATCCAATTTGAACATAAGTAACGGAGGTATTTAATAATTTGAGTGCGATAAGAATTAGAATTAGTTGATGGATTGCCAGAAAAATCATGGAATCTATCAGAAGTCATGAGATGTATCCAAATTAGCCTCTTATGCACGCAACAGCATCCTGAGGATAAGCCGATCATGGCTTCTGTGGTTTTGATGTTAGGTGGAGTTGCCTAAGCCCAAAGAACCAGGCTTCTTTAAATATAGAGGTCTAGTCAAAGTAAATTCTTCATCCGGCCAGGCGGAATCACCTACAAATTAATAATGAAACGTCAACCTCATTGCTGGAGGCTCGATGGCTAATTTCTGAATGAAAATGGCTAAGAAGGGTCCCCCTGCTCTGTTTGTGCTTTAGAAATAAATTCTGCTTTTATGAAAAAGTTATGTTGGACTTACTTGCATTTGTCTTGTAGGAAAGTTTTCTCTTGCTGACTCAGTATAGACTAATGTCGTCGTCAGCTTAACTCTTAAGGCCCCGTAATGAAAGCACTACCACCGTATCACCACCGGCAATCTCCTTGCTGATGGTTTCTGTTATCTTTGTTTGAGGGTAAAAGTAAGGGTAAGTGACACAAACCGAAACAATACAAGAAAAATAGGAATCACAAAGAAAAAGAATTTTAGCAAAAAGACTCTCAACCACAAGAATAAACTCCTCTAACTACAAAGATTACCTGAGAGCTTAGAGAGTTTTATCTAAAATCTTAAATCTTCGTGATACTCCTATCAATCAAAAGATTGTCTTCTCTGCTCTCACTTTTGAAACAGGTTTTCAAAGCCAGTCATGGATCTATAATCTCCCTCCTAATGATCCCTTAGGTTCCTCACCTCTATTAATTGATGGTCAATTTCGCAATCTATTATTGGTGTCTTCTATCATTAGATCCTCAACATCTCTTTTCCAAAGGAGAACCTCATCATCCTCTCTTACAAAAACACGTCATGTTTTTTTTATCTCTTCTACTCATGGTTATTCAACAACACACATCATTTAACCACTAGGAATCGTTAAACTTTGATACCAATTGACACAAAAAAAAAAAACATAAGAAACATAGTAAACACAAAGAAAAATAATTCTGGTGAAAAGGATCTCAACCACAAGAACACTAATTTGAATTTTTATTATTCAATATTTTCTCTAATCAAAACTAAATATAAAGCTCTTCAAGGTTGCTTATATGGAATGGAAAATATCCTAAACAAAGATGCAAAATAATAAAAGAGTTCTAAACTATAAAAAAAAAAATCTAAATTAACTAGAAAAATATAATAAATCCCAAATAATAACTTTTAGTTCTTATTTGAAGGCTTTATTGATATCAATTAGCTATGAAAATTTAACCTTCTAGAAAACATGATTTTTAAAATCTACAAACAAAACTTTCAACCTGAGCCAACAGTTAGATCAAAATTTATGCTCGTTGAATCGGCAAAATTAAAGGCATGTGGTGCCTATATTGCTCGTAGAGAGCAACGACATTGAAATAGTTTTTAACAGCACTTCACTGTAATTTTGAAGGACTTAAATGTTCAATTTTGCATCGTTCTTCACTGTCTTTTTGTTGACTCAATTGTCAATGAGTTATTGGCTGAAGAAATATGTCTTCAATCTTATTCTGAAAAGGAAATTCTTTTTACTTCTAATCCTTCTATGCTAGTAGTACCTTCTAAGTCATTCTCTAATAATTAGAATAAGCCTTACATAAGGGTTGCCTTCAACAAATGCAATTTCTATAAGCAGAAAGGTCATTGGAAAACTCGGTGTCCCAAGTTGAGACAGTAGAATCAAGCTTAGAAGTCTAGCAGCACTTGCAATATAATGCTCAAAGACCACCTCAGAGCTATAAACCACCATACCATAATACTACAACAATAGTTTCATTAGATCCTTTCACCGATCCTAGTACTTTAGTTGAGCAATTTCAAAAATTTCTCTCCTTATAGCCATAAGCTATGTCTGCTTCTTCTTTTATAGGTCAATTGCCTCATAGTTTTTCAGGTATGTCACATTTTAAATGAAACAGGTTTTGAAAAATAGTCAGCACAAGGGAAAAAAAATGCAAAAAAAATTCATGATACTCGTATCAATAAAAAATGCTTTCACCTTTGAAATAGGTTTTCAAAACTAACAATGTATTCATGATCTATCTTCTAATGATCCCTTAGGTTCCTCACCTTTATCAATTAATGGTCAATTAATGATCAATTCTGTAATCTATTATTACATGTCTTTTATCATTAGATTCTCAATATTTTTTTTTAAAGGAAAACCTCCTTATTTTCTCTTACAAGAACACGTCATGTTTTTTGATCTTTTCTAATCATGGTTATTCAACAACACGCATCATGTAACCATTAGGAATTGTTAGAATTTGATACCAATTAACACTAAGAAAAAAAGCATAAGAAACATAATAAACACAAAGAAAAAGAATTCTGGTGAAAAGGATCTCAACCACAATAACACTAATTTATATGTATTATGGTGTTGTCTTGTACATTTCAGTATTCCGTGACACCGGCAGGCAATTTACAAATTGTTCAAAGTTCACTTATGGAACATAAAAAAAAGACAAAAGAGGATGCACGCTTCCATTAAGTTTTAAGGTTGCCTTTATTTAATATCCAGAAAAGAATGGACAGATATAAAAGGGACAGTAACGTATTTAATTGGAGCAACGAGAACAAATTATTATATAATATATTAAAGAAGATTAGTGTTTTATTATTTGCTAAGATATAGATTATTATTAATTGGAGTATAATAATATAATTGTTTTTATAAAAAAAACTTGTTAAGCACATAATTGAGGGTAGGATTGTTTTTTTTGTGGAATGCATTAGAAATTAAAAGAATGATTGAGGATAAAATGATCTGTTCGAGTTTTTTGGGCTACAGTATAGATATTGATTTGTCTTTCAAAACTTAAAATTTTAACATTTAGGTTGGTGGCTTCTTTTGTCTTTTTTTTTTAATTGAAACAGTTCAAATACAATTTTGAAATTATAAATGGTCAGCATGATTTTTAAGGAGGATAGAGAGGGAAAAAAAAAAAAAGAGGGGAAAGAAAGTGCATCTGTCACGTTTGTCAGACCCACATAAATTTAGGTTAGACATGTTTAATATTATTATTAATATAATTAATAATAAATTTGAAAAAATATTATTTTCATAGAAAAAAATCATAAATTTGATTTGAAAAGTAAAATTATTATTATTATTTTTATTATTATCATCATCATCATCATCATCATTGTTAATATTATTAATAAATTTGAAAAAAAAATATTATTTACTATTGAAAAAAAAACCATAAATTTGATTTCAAGAGTAAAATTAAAAACTATAAGAACTTTAAAAAAGAGCCAATATAAAGAATAAAAAATCAAAAGTAGAAGGACTGAATTGAAAAGTGTTGTGTGTCTGGCATGCTTGCTAGACCTAACCAGCGTGGGTTTGACATGTTTAATATTATTATTAATATTGTAAATATTATTATATTCATTATTATTAATATAATTATTAATAAATATGAAAAAAAAAATATTATTACTATTGAAAAAAACCTAAATTTAATTCGAAGAGTAAAATTAAAAATTATAAGAATTTTGAAGAAAAAAAAACCAAGAGAAAAAAAAAGATATCAAAAATATAATGACTGAATTAAAAAGTACCGTGGGTCTAACATACTTATCTAACCCAAACAAGATCAATCTGCTATACTTGTCAGGCTTATGGCAACATACATGTTGATGCAGCAGCTAGAAGAGCTACATCTTTTTCCTCATTTTTGTTAAAAAAAAATTAAAAGTGCTTACTGATTTTTATCTAACTAGTAAATGAAATAAATTTATTTCTGAAATGGTTTTATCATTTCAAAATAAGGAACCCATCCCTCTTTTATCTATCTTTTTTATTTTAAAATAATAACTAAACGTCAAGCATGAAATTATTAAGGACGAAGAATTATATATAAAAAATATTATTCATACGTAAACTCAGCTAGTATTAATATTTTTCAAGATGACTGAACTGAAATCCTGGGCTTTAGTGCTGTTGTAAGTCCTGGACAACGAAAGGGGACAACTGACATAAGGAAAAAAAAAACACCAAGGGAGTCCAGGAATAAAAAACATGGGCTCGAGGGAACACTCTAAGCTACAGTGTAACTATAGAGTATAATAGCCCAGCTGTAGGACTTCCTCTTCTGCAAAATGGGCTACTTTTAGCCCATTCCTTCTGGAGATGAAGACCCATTACCTATTATATTACGTTATAAGCTTGTACAACACAAGACCTTGAACCGTTTTATAACCGAGTTAATTTGTGTTGACTATCCCAAAAAAAAATCAGTAAAAACTAACAGAATTACCAATAAAATTATTTTATTGGTAATTTATAGATAGGCTCTTTTTTATGGTCTTGTCGAATGTTTAATTTGGGTATTTTTCTTTTAAAACCAAATATTATTCTCAAATTAATAGTATGAAAATTTTAAGCTGATTTGCTAGCGATTTTTACCTCTAATCATAATAATTTTCTTATTAATTATTATTTTATTTTATTGAGGATTACATTATTTAACCTTGGTTTACACTATTTCCTCTCTCTAAGGTTTTCTAATTTAGATTGGTTCCCTTTGTATAATTTATTTGAAATCACACCCCAAACCCATAATCTCGAGAGAAACAAGCATAAACTAAAGAAATGAGAGAAAATTTGAACTCTTCCTCACCATTCATGGTTTCAGCCTCGTTAAAAGAGAAGGTGAAGTTTTTTTTACTTATTTACAACAATACCACTACTAATTGTCTCATATGTTATTTTTTTTTTTTTTGTCAACTACCCGAGCATATGTATTTTTTTTGCATACTAATTTAATATTTTATTTTCTTTAAAATTTTTAATCTAATTTATAAGGGACTTTCACCCTTAATTATAATAATTTTTTTTTAATTATTATTTTTTCTGCTGAGAATTACATTATTTAAACCTGATTTATAAATTTTGAGCCAGTGATTTACACAGTTCCTAAATGAACATGAATATAAAAAAAAACAAAAACATAACAAAAAGATAAAAATACCTTTAGATACCAACATGAATTTTCCAAATAATTTTGGAAATAACCAATAGTCATACATAGTAAAGACTATTTTGCCCTTGTTAACAAGGATCATGGTTTTTTTAGAGCAAAAGAGCCAAAATATTATCTCACAATTCTAATTCGCAATGAAACGTGTCTTGAATGATGGTTTTTAATGTTTTTTTTTAAATTTTATCTATAAGTTAATTAAAAACTAGTTCAAAACAGGTTTTAGTTCTTGGATCAATTTGTTAAGCCAAGCTAAATTTAACAACAATAAAAATAACATAAGTTCCACCTCGAGTGTCTATATTTTGAAATGGCATATGATTTTCATTACTTTATTATGTAAATCAAAACATGTGGATCCATTTTAAAAAGGGATAATTACAAAAAGTAAAAACAAATTCTCTTATACTTTCATTTGTTTTTCTTTTTTCTTCTAATTTAGTAAGTTCATTACACTTTATATCATATATTTCGACGTCAAAATAAAATTTAATCATTAATTATATGTTTATTATTATAATAATTTTAATAACTAAAGTGTCATCGATGACTAAAAAATAAGAAATAACAAAGACCGCGTGTTACGCAAGTATAAACACGAATATACAATGCCAACTGAGTACTCCTCCACGACACGAGAATGGGTGCAGACATGGATTGTGGTCGGAAAACCTCGAGCAAATGAAATAAACAATGCCATGTTGAATTGCAAGAGAACGGAAATCGTCAAACAAGACAGTTTCTATGCTAAACTACAGAGCTAATAAGACTAAAATATATCCACAAACTGCTTCTACAGGAAAAAGAAAAAAAGTGAGAGAAGGAGAGCAATAATGCAAGCAAAGCGTTGGCAGACAGAAGCCAACCACGGATTAATTCGCCATCTCTTCCCTCTGTTCAAGCCACAAGCAAGATGAAGAAAAAAGCCAAGAATGATTTGCCGCCCGGCAATCATTGCCAAATGCGTGGTTCCCAGACAAAGAAGGGATTCAAGTCTTGGCATCCTCTTAGCATGCAGGGTTCGCTAGCTGGTGCGCAGAAGACATTTTTATGAGCTGCTTCCTCAGTCGCAAGCCTGGACGGTCTTCATCCTCCTCGTTCGTGTTTATAGCTTTGGAGCAGTTACCCTAACTTATTAAACTGGAAGTTCTTATTATTTCCATAACAACATTCATTGAAATATATCTAAAATATTTGTGGAAAGATTCAATTTCTTAGTTATCAAGTTAATTAGAATCCAATGCTATAAAAAAAAATGAAGATTTTACTTTTTATATTAATGTATCAAAATAATTTAAAAATACTAAAAAATATTAATTTTAAATAAAAAAATTAATTTTTTTAAAAATACATTTCTAAACTGTAATTAATATTTCTTAATAGGTGACACGTATTCCAAAAGAGTGACAGAGAGAAAGAGAATCATGAGAAAACTATGTATATTTATATTTAATATATGCAAGGGTGAAGTTTCTTCTAATTTAGATTATCACTTTAACTTTATAAAAAAAACTATATTTTCTTTCGAAAACAGGATGTTAGATGTAATTATCTAATATATTTTATGAATTAATAAATATTTAATTCTGACTAATCAGAAGACCTTGTATTCCATTGTGAAAAATATTAATAATCAATTAATACTATAGGCTACTTGATGTAAGACGCCAGGTAGGACCTGAGGTCCTGACTCCTGAGGTGATGACCAATCAAATGGTACCTGTGATTTTGTACTGGCAAAGAGCAATAATCAACTCACCTGCCGTGCATGTACTCCTCTCACTGCGCTACAACCTCATTGGCCAATATAGTCAAGCTTCTTCATTTCTCTCACCAACCTAAGATCCCATTGGCCAAGATATAAAACCAAAACGACCTGCATGTACCTTTATCACATCTCTAAACCAACAGAAAGCTACAACGTGCACTGTGTCCCATCAACCCTGCTTCTCCTTTATAAAGGAGAAAAAACCAGAGACCACAGCTTTAATTATTCTCTCTACGCAAACTAAACAATCTCTCCCTCTTCTTGATCTCCTCAATCGTTCCTTTAAAACCTTTTCAGCCTCACCGGAAAACCACCTCGTCATGCCGGATACCGGTGGAGGTGGCTGTTGTAGGTGCTGTTGTAGCTTCATATTCACTTTAGGGCTGACATCACTTTTTATGTGGCTCAGCTTACGTACTTCATCACCTGATTGTCTACTTAGACAATTTTATATTCCTCTTAACCAAACCTCAAACCTTACAAAACTTGAGTTTGAACTTAGGTTTAAAAACACCAACAAAGACAAGGGTGTGTACTATGATCCTATAAACGTTACATTTTTCGACAGTCCAAATAGGTCCCACTTTATTGGGAATTTTACTATACCAAAGTTTTATCAGGGGCATAAAAAGAAGGCTACAAAGAATTTTACCATTCCAAATATTGACCGGAAAGTGGTTGTCCAGGCGATTCCTGCAGTAAATGGGTCGACGACGACGTCTTTCAGGGTGGATTTGGCTACTTCAGTGAGGTACAAGATTCTTATGTTCAAAACTAAGAGGGATAAGATCAGGGTAGGGCTTGATTTTGATGTCAATGGTACCGTTGTTAAAGTCAACCGCAAAGATTTAAAGCTCAAGTCTAATGCAAATAAGATTAGGAGCTATTACGGGCAAATGGGAGTTCTTCTTGTTAATTTCTTGGTTTTAGGCTTGCTTGGTTTTTGGTGATTTTTAGATGGCATTATTTCTACTTTCTTGTAGCATGTTTGGATTTTGTGATGATTTTTTTATATATATTTTTATTTCTTGGAAATCCTTTTGTTGCTGTTGTCGTTGTCACTAACAGATTGTATCTTCAATTTATACATGGAAGTTGTGGTTTATTTTTTTAGTATTGAAATCGATTTGACCATATTGTGATGGATTTGCCAGTGATGTATTGAAGCATACAAGTTTCATTGCTGGTGAAAATATTCTGCTACCAGATGCTAAGGACAGCTTATAAATATCTCCACCATTTTTCTTTTAGAATGGTTAGCTTCGTGAGCTAATCAATGGTTGGAGTGAGTGTATGCTTTAACTTGCGGGCTGCAGTCCCCTTATTTAGTTTTGAGGTGATGATTACATGAGATGGGAGGGGTTTTTCACAGATCATAACGAGGGTCTGCATGCTAAGCTTGCTTGATGTTTTTATTTTCTATTCAAGACAATACGGTTTGCTTGATGAATGGTTCACATAGCTGGGAATCATGGTTCTAAAGCAGGCCTTTTATCTTTCCCCATATACAAGTTTTGTTAGACCATATGCTGTTTGTTGGAAAGAAAATTGGTCACCCAAAATGGCTGTTTTCCCCATATAAGCATCTTTTCTATTCGCCTTTTCATCTCATTGTTGGCATTGTTATAAACCTTAACGGATGGGTCATCTTAGCAACTTATTGACTTCATATCTTGGGTTGACTCGCCGATCAAGGAGTTAACTTGTGACTCAACTCCTTGGCATGTTCGACCCTGGTTGGGTCGTATAACTATGATTGTTGGATCCTGATTTTGAGCAAAAAAAACTCATTTTCTTACTCTTTTAAGCAATGATATGGTAATTTGTGAAAGAAAATAGTTGCGTTGTTGCTTGCATTAGATTCCCTACTCTTCGTTAAAGACAAGATATGGATTTTTGAAGTACAATATGCTGATGATAATGGGAAATGTTTTTCAACAAGCAATTACCAGAGAATTTACGAGGACGTCTCTTGTGCGGCAGACCAGGTCCTCCAGCTCTGCTAGGGATATGAAAGTGCTATCTAAAGTGAAAGCATGATAATCCTGTGCATGACTCACTAACGTTAGATCCTGGTAAAACATGAGAGCTGCAATGAACATTTTATGAGCATGTTTGTTGTTTCGATATTAAATTATTATTTTTTTGCTTTAATTTTTTTTATTTAGGATTGAGTTGATGTAAAAACTAAAAAATTTTAAAAATATATATTATTTTCATGTGTTTTTCAAAAGCAGCCGCTATCAAAAGAAAAACACTACCTGTCTAGCTTTCAAAGCAGACATGTTAATAATCTTTGTGTTTAATCTAGTCTGGTCTACTGCACCAAGCCAGAGAAAAAAAGTGTATTCTATTCTAAAAGGCCAGACGCAGAGAATAGCAGTTAAGTTGTGCTACTGGGTTTCAAATTTATGTAATCTAGATTTCACTTTCAATCAAGCTGAGTAATGGTGCACTGAAGGTTTTTTTGTTTGTTTGTTTTGGTAGCGAGAATTTGAACAAACAGGGTTGGACTGATAGTTAAAGGATCTGATTTTACGAACAGCTAGACTTCCAGCATCCCAGTGTAATATCAGAAAGTTAAAAACAAATAAAAATTGTGAGCACTAAAACCATCTTCTATTCGTGGGTGCTTTTGTTAATGTGTAACGAAAAACTTGGCTATAAAAAAAAATGATTGGAGGTGTGAAAAGAGGAGAAAAAGGTTCCCTGTCATTGTCATGTGGGCTGAGATTCGTATCCTGACATGTGAAAAGAAGACTTTGATTGATCGAGGAAAGCAAGTAATCGGATGTTGGTTTCTAAGTTTTGCCATGGATTAAAGATCGAAACAAGAAGGCACCTGCCATTTTCCTTGCAATTTCACAGAAATCATAACCCCCTTCCTCGTAATTTTAAGCTGTAGTGCCACGCCTTTGCTTAATTATTTTCAAGTACGGTTATGCAGGAAATTTCTGGGTACGCCTGTTGATGCACGAGGTTTTATGTCGAAATTTCTTGGCAATGCAACTTTATTGGGAAATGGTTCATAAATATTCATACCCTAGAAGAGGTCATCTTTATTTAAAATACACTATCTGCCCCACGAATACTCTCAGTTCTGGGGTAGAATGGCTTGGCTGATAACAATGATCATCATATTTTATTTCAGATTTATTGGAAAAGATATCTTCGAGCTAACATTAGATAGGGTATCGAATTCAAGAGATACTTGAAAGAAGCATATGAAGTAAAAGATGGAATTTCATTGTATTATATAGTGGCTTTATTTAGATGAAAGAAAAGGAAAAAAAAACTGACTTGAAATGGTAATTTCCTGCAATTCTTTCTTTGATGATTACGAGAATGCAATGCAAACTGCGATGAAGTGAAAGTATGAGAAATTTGTGGGTTTTTCGTACACATTTTCTACAAGGAATGAAGCATAGCAGGGTGCTGTCATATGTCATAAGCACGGCAAGAAATGGCATTTAGCTCAAGTGGAAAACATAATTTTCTTCCCATGATCTGATACTAATGATTTCGTTTAATCTTGTTTTAATTAGAAGAATGATTTCTGAGCTTGAGGAGCATGTAGCATGCTAAATTTAAGTTGCGGCACTATGGATTTTCAGACTCTGCTTCAAAAATCTTGCTATTCCTGACAGTAAGCAATCTTTGCATTGTATCATGTAGTTTCCTACAGTGATTCTGCTTCAATGAAAAAGGGAGCTGCCCGTTTGTGGTTCTGTAACAAAGTAGTATGCTCCATCACGACCTAATGCGAGAAGTTCTTTGTGGCAGCCTTGTTCTGCAACCTTTCCTTTCTTGATAACTGCAACGCAGTTGGATTTCTGATTTGTTGATAGTCTGTGAGCAATAGCTACACACGAGCTGCCAACCATCAACTTCTCAAGTGCCTCTTGAACTAAGCTCTCTGACACACTGTCAAGTGCTGGTTGCCTCGTCCAACAACAGGATTGATAGATCCTTCAGGATTGCACCAGCAAGTGCAAGCCCTTGTTTTTGACCTCCTGATAGCTGAAATCCTCTTTCTCCACAGTAGGTATCATACCCATCTTTCATTCCACTGAAGAAAAGCACAAACAAAAAATTAATAGCTTCCTTTTTGCAGCGTGTTAAATCAAACAAGGCAAAGGATTGTTTTTTTTCCCTGTCAAAGCATGAAACTATGTCTGAAAAATTAGTACTACTCATACGAACATGGCTGAGTAGGAGTTTTTATTTTTTTGACTGCAATATACCTGATAAATTCTTGTGCAGTAGCAAGAACTGCAGCCTTTCGTATCTCAGATTCTCTTGCATCCTCTACCATAGGCAATATTTTCACGGATAGTTCCAGCAAACAGTGTTGTTCTTGGCTGACTAGTGCAATATGAGATTGTCACGACCCGAATCCCGGATCCATGACCGGCACATAGGCAAGGTTCCCCTCCAAGGTTCCATACCTATGCGAACCCAAACTTACACACAAACTTATCCTAACTCAATCAGAGTTCAACGCAGCATTAATAACAAAATCAACTTCATAATATAATTGAATTGTCTTAATACAAAAGTTAATACAATTTCATAGTTTTGGAGCACTAACTAGACATAAAGGAAAATGTACAAAGTACAACCAAAGAGCAGGTTCTGAAGGTTCAACAAAAGTGATCTGCTATCAAGCTATAAGCCTGAAAAGGTAAATAATGAGATGGTGAGTTCAACAACTCAGTGAGTAGATAACGTTCAATATACACACACGAGGTAATACAGCAATGAGAAATATATATACAAGTATGGCTTTAGGTTCTTATGGAATTGTTCTCAAATTGGCCATAACAAGAAGATCATATGGTAAAACTCGTCAGAAAATCAAAATGCAATGAGCATGAGGCTCCGTACTGTGGGATGATCAGTCCACACAGGTTGGTGACTCCCCCGACCAACTAGGATTCAGATACGATGTGCACAAAGACTAACACTACCCTGTTGGCATGGGTATTCTGACTGACATACCATAGGTTCATAATCATAATCAAACAGACATATTCATATAGTGATGTCTTTTGGGTTGACGAATGCACCAGCAGCTTTTATGGATTTGATGAATAGAGTGTTTGGCCAGTTTCTTGATCAATTTGTGATAGTTTTTATTGATGATATTTTGGTGTATTCGAGGTCTAGAGAGGAGCATGAGCAGCACTTGAGAATGGTGCTTCAAACTCTGCGAGACCATCAGCTGTATGGCAAGTTCTCAAAGAGTGAGTTTTGGTTGGAGAGTGTAGCATTTCTTGGGCATGTAGTGTCAAGGAATGGGATTGAGGTTGATCCTCAAAAGATTGAGGCAGTTAAGCAGTGGCTTAGACCTACTTCGGCGACAGAGATTAGAAGTTTCTTAGGTTTGGCCGGCTATTATCGGAGGTTTGTGGAGAACTTTTCTCGGATTTCTGCACCATTAACTAAGTTAACGCAGAAAAATGTTAAGTTTCAGTGGTCTGAAGCTTGTGAGAAAAGTTTATTGGAGTTGAAAGAGAGATTAACTACAGCGCCTATTCTAGCAGTACCATCAGGTTCTGGTGGTTACACAGTGTATTGTGATGCTTCGAGAGTGGGGTTAGGATGTGTTCTAATGCAGCATGGCAAGGTTATTGCCTATGCTTCACGACAGCTGAAGAAGCATGAACAGAACTATCCTACACATGATTTAGAGATGGCGGCTGTAATTTTTGCCTTGAAGATTTGGAGGCACTACTTGTATGGTGAAACTTGTGAGATCTTCACAGATCACAAGAGTTTGAAGTACATCTTTCAGCAGAGGGATCTAAACATGAGGCAAAGGAGATGGATGGAACTGCTGAAGGATTATGATTGTACCATACATTACCACCCGGGTAAGGCAAATGTAGTTGCCGATGCTTTGAGTAGAAAATCATCAGGGAGCTTAGCTCATATTCAGGAGGTACGAAGACCTCTGATTAGGGAGCTGCATGAGTTGGTGGATGAAGGAGTCAGATTTGATCTTAGTGAAGCTGGAGCAATGATTGCTCATTTTCAGGTTAAGTCAGATTTGTTTGATAAGATAAAAGCAGCTCAGAAGAAAGATGATTCACTACTCAGGATTAGAAATGAGGTTGAGCAGGGTAAGGCTGCAGGTTTTGTGATAGGTGATGATGATGTGCTGAGATATAGGGATAGGCTTTGTGTACCTGATGTAGATGATCTGAGGAGAGAATTGATGGTAGAGGCACATCAGACAGTTTACACAGTGCATCCAGGTTCCACCAAGATGTATAAAGACCTTAAGGTGTGTTATTGGTGGAATAGGATGAAGGCTGATGTAGCAGACTTTGTTTCTAGGTGTTTGACCTGTCAGAGGGTAAAGGGTGAACACCAGAAACCTCCTGGATTGTTGCAACCATTGTTGATTCCAGAATGGAAGTGGGAAAGGATCACAATGGACTTTGTGACAGGATTGCCTAGGAGTCAGGAGGGTTATGATTCAATATGGGTGATTGTTGACAGGTTGACAAAATCAGCCCATTTTCTGCCAATTAGGATTACTTATGGATATGCAAAGTTGGCAGAATTATTTATTAGTGAGATTGTACGGTTGCATGGAGTGCCAATCTCGATAGTGTCTGATAGAGGTCCACAGTTTACATCGCGGTTTTGGGTGAAATTCCAAGAAGCTATGGATACTAAAGTGCAGTTGAGTACAGCTTTTCACCCTCAGACAGATGGTCAATCTGAGAGGACTATTCAGATCTTGGAGGATATGCTAAGGGCTTGTGTTATGGATTTTGGAGTTGGTTGGAGTAAGTTCCTACCATTAGTGGAATTTGCTTACAACAACAGTTATCAGGCTAGCATAGAAATGGCACCTTATGAGGCTTTGTATGGTCGGAAGTGTAGATCACCGGTTTGTTGGTTTGAGGTTGGTGAGAAGAGGCTAATGGGACCAGAGTTGATTCAGATTACCTCAGAGAAGATATAGGTAATTAGAAATAAGCTTCAAACAGCTCAGAGCAGACAAAAGAGTTACGCAGATAAAAGAAGGCGTGACTTAGAGTTTTCAGTGGGTGATTGTGTGTTCAAAAGAATATATATAACCTATTTAATACACTTATCTAAGGGTGTATTCCATAACCCTAAATGTTTTTGAACTAACTAGTTATCTTTCCTAAAAACTCAACATTTAACGGTTTTCCCCGAAATCTAATCCATAATAAAACAACTAATAAAATTGATAATAATTCACTAAATAACCCTTAATTATTCATCAAACTAATCTGAAAAAGCTAATATTACAGCTAGGGACTAATATGTAATTTATCATATTCTTAAGGGTCAAATTGCAATTTTTGTCTAATTGGAGGACCAAACTGAAATTTATCATAAATCCATGAATATACTGAAATTCTGACCATAATTAGTCCTCATTTCTGTCCAGATCATCTCATTATACTCCAAGGACCATTCTGGAATTTTACCAAATTTTTAGGGTCAAATTGTAATTTTTGTCAAATTGGAGGACCAAATTGAAAGTGTTAAATTCTCTTATCTATACAGTAATTATGTCCATAATTCATATGTTATTCTGTTCAGATTCTCGGAATAGGCTCCAGGGACCAATCTGCAAATTTTCCAAAGTATGGGGACTAAACTGTAATTTTCCAAAATTGAGGGACCAAACCGAAATTTTGTCATCTTCAACCTCCAACCCAGAATTTTTAACAGAAACCTACTGTTCTTGCCAAATTTCTAACTCAACATTCACCATTTACACAATTCATAACTCAAAATCATCACAATCTTCCATAATCAACTCATTAATCAATTACCCATAACAATCAACCTTATAACATTCAATTTAATTCATCAATTAAACCCAAAACACAAATTTTCATAACCCTAACATTTATCAAAATCGAAATTAAAGCTTAATTAACATATATTTATACATAATCTTACCTTTTTACTTATTTTCTCCAACTCCTTTCTATTTCCTTTCTAATTTCCCTCTTTTCTCTTCTTCTTCTTCTTTCTCCCTTTCTCTCCTGCCGGTTCTCTCTCAAAATTCAGATCTCTCTTTTGTTTTTTTTTTTTTTTTCCTTCTCTCTATTTATATATATCAACTATTGTTCAATTACCACACGACCCCTCATTTAATTTATTCCTACATCTAAGCATTCAAGGGCCTTGTTGCCATTTCCTATCTTTTAATACAAAACATTACAGAGATCCTAGAGTTCTCAAATTGAAGCTGGTTATCTCCTGTAGATCAATAAAAACTGCTCCATTCAAGGAATCATAAAACCTTTCAACAAGTCCAATGATGGTATATTTTCCAGAACCAGCCCCACCAGTGCCACTGTCTTCCCTGCATCAATTTTAAGGTTCAAGACATTGAAGATCATTTGATCTGGTCTTGTTGGATATGCAAAGACATTGTTGAGCTCCACTTGGATGTTTAGCTTTCTCTTGATGTTTGAAGTACCCAACGAGTTATTTGGATCAATCTCACTTTTCCTATCGAGAATTGCAAATACTGCTCGCATGGCATTGCTACCTTTGGATAAATCATTAGTCATGCTTTCAGCTTCTGATGACATAAGCAGTGAAAAGAAGTATAAAAATGCTAGGAAAGGTGCTATGAGGTTGTTAACCCTTCTGTCATGAGCTCCAACCATACCAGTATGTTAGTGTGATAAAAGCTGTGTTAAAAAACTTGGGAGCTAAACAGGCCAAAACCTGAAGTGTCCATTTGTGTTTTTTGTGCTTTCCCGGCGATACTTTTCATCAAAACAGTCTTTAATCAATCACAACAAGGGTTATCCTCCATGTGAGAACAAGTCCTAGTGCATATGCAAAGACAGAACCAAAGAAAGTTTGTTCTAGCAATGACATCCTATCCCCAACAAGGGACCGAACAATGCTGGCTTCAGTGGCTAGCCTTGCACAACTTGCTGCACTTGTATTCTCATCATCATCAAACCAACCCATCTCATAAGTCATCAGCTTTGCTTGAAGTTTCTTGCGTACTCTTTTTGTCAACCTCTCACCCATAACTGCAAAATTATAATGTTGAAGGAGGCTGGTGATGAAGTTGAGAGCACCAATAACTACAGAAATCAATGCCGATATGTTGGACTTATTTTTTACAGCAGATTTGTCACTGCGGAAGTATTTTGATACAAGTGATCCCACACAGTAAGCATTAATAGGTTGAATAGCTACAGCACCTATCGCAGCCAAGCATCCAATCAAGGCACGTCCCCATTCAGGTGCGTTCATTTTCAGCAGACGCCATTCAGAAGGGACTGGATAGTTCAGTCGTTTAATTATGTACAAGACCCTATGTTTTTGTGTATTGTTATTATCTCATTATACTGTTATGAAATGCCAGAAGCATCCAGCCATCTAGTAAATTAGCCGGCACTTGGTTCTTCATAAGGTGACCAAGGAATAAAAAAAATAGTCATATTAATATCCGTCGCCCTATGCTTTGGCTCACTATTTATTTTGTCTACATGCTGGTCTACAAACCTGCTAAGAGTCATTATCTCTCACTATTGCTGAAGATATAGACATTAGACATTAAATAAATAATAGTTTGTCCTTGAAGTGATGATTACGAGGTTAGAATCATTCTTTGCGTTTCCATAGTTATGTAGGGGCAGTAACTCGCTATGCTCCCTTTTTCTTGGTTGTTATTTGGTTTCACATTTTGCAAATGTTCTGCAAACAAATTCTGCCAGCAGTTTGTCATCTCCTGCCAATGAAGTAGAAACAAGTAGATTTTCCTCCAATGATTATGTAACAGATCTTTCTTTCCCTTAAAACTAGTTGTTAATTGCTCTTCTTCTATGAAAGAAAAAGAGAAATGTGTATCAGAGAGTTTCATTTATCCAAGACATTGAATATGTCAACTCGGTATGCATTTTTAGATTCTTGTTCTTGTAAGTGATCATTGCATAAGACATTTAGATAAATTCATCTTTCTCAGATTCCATCCATGTGCTGTATACATGACCTTTTCTCACATGTAACAATCAAAATGCTTAAATTTATCCTCTGTCAAAACTTTGCCAAGGATAATGTTTCACAGCATGCAGACAATGATCTAATAGTTTATATTTTAAAATATTTCTTTGACAGTGATCTTCTTTATTCATGAAGAATAATTATATCAGCATTCACATAGTTTTGATCTTACATATTCCGTATGTTGAGAAACAACTGGTATTTCTCCGGGTGTTAAACTAGGGTTAAAGTGGGTATCAGAACTCACTTTCTGCAAAGAAGGATTAGTATTTTTCCAGGTCTTCTCACCTCAAAATACTCAGAAGACAGAAACCTTCCCTTCATAAAGTTTGAATTACAGGCCTCTGTAATAACAGTTACTTCCATTTCCATATTCTATGACGAATTCACCTCCGAACATCTGCCAGGATTTTGCACCCTGGCAATCACTAATAATGCAGTGTATAAAAGAGCAAAAATGGCATTTTATACGCTTCCCATTTCTCTTTCTTTAAGCATGCATCTTCTCCGTAAGGAAACTATGAGCCAACATCACACAAAGGAGTTGAAATAGATCTCTCAAGAATCAATAATTGAATAGAAGCTTCTGTTCCATTAATGATAGTAAGTAACAAGAATCGATAAGGTAAATGAGGATGCAAGTATCATCATGCGAGCAAATATCAACAGATAAAAAGAAAGATGCAAGTTTCTAATACAAATCATATTGAATATGAACACCAAAATTTTGTACTCTTCATCTTTTCTATTCCGATTAAGTTGCTTATTGCATTATCCAGTAGCAATGAAGAGTATAGGTAGGCAATTGCATAAACTATGATGTTTAATAGCATCCAAGAAGAGATAACTTCCAGCAACATAAAGAGAACCTAGGAAAAGAAGGCATTGCAAGATTAGGCAGGATGTTGTGGCCAGGTCCTGTCAGCTTGCAGAAATACGTGCTACAAATATAAACATTTTAAAATCCCTTTTGCGAGGGAAAGGATGGAGGATCGACAATGATACCACAAGTGCCAGGGAATAACTTTTGCATAGATAAAAGACCCATTACCCTCCAGGTTATCTCCTGATTATTTGATAGGAAGGAATTCTGAGAAGAACAACCATCCTGCTTCAATGATAAGAGGAGCTTCCACTTTGTATTCTTGTCAGAGAGTAGTACGCTCCTCCACTACCCAATTCCATTAGTTGACTGTGTGAACCTTGTTCCACAACTTTTCCATTCTTGATAACTGAAATGCAGTTGGATTTCTGTATTGTTGACAGCCGATGAGCAATGACTACACATGTTCTGCCAACCATCATCTTCTCAAGTGCCTCTTGAACTAAGCTCTCTGACACACTGTCAAGCGCACTAGTTGCCTCATCCAGCAAGAGGATTGATGGGTCCTTGATTATCGCACGAGCAAGTGCTATCCTTTGCTTTTGACCTCCAGACAACTGAACCCCTCTTTCTCCACAGTAGGTATCATATCCTTCTTTCATTCCACTGCAAAAAAGGCACAAATGAAATGGAATGAGAGGTTAATAGCTTCAATTTGCAGATTCTCAGATCAAAACCAGGCAAAGAATATTTACATACTTTGTTAATTTATATCGTAATGCGTCCTTAGACAGCTCAATTCTCGCCCTTAAAAGTTATAACCATTACTTCTTTTGGATGGAAAATTAATTCTGTAACATTGACTATAACATCTTTCATACCTGATGAATTCATGTGCATTGGCAAGAACTGCAGCCTTTCGTATCTCAGATTCTCTTGCATCCTCTTTACCATAGGCAATATTTTCACGGATAGTACCAGCAAACAGTGTTGGTTCCTGGCTGACTAACGCAATATGAGATCTCAGCAACCTCAGATTGTAGCTCTTTACGTCCTGTCCATCAATAAAAACTGTTCCTTTCATGGGATCATAAAACCTCTCTATAAGTCCAATGACGGTAGATTTTCCAGAACCACTTGGTCCCACCAGTGCCATTGTCTTCCCTGCATCAATTTTAAGGTTCAAGCCCTTGAAGATCATTTGGTCTGGTCTTGTTGGATATGCAAAGAAGACATTGTTGAACTCTACTTGGCCCTTCAACTTCTTTTTGATGTCCAAAGCACCCCAAGAGTTATTTGGGTCAATCTCGCTTTTCCTATCTAGGATTGCTAACACCGATCGAATGGCATTCCCTCCTTTCGATAAATCATTGGTCATACTTCCAGCTTCTGCAATGACATAAGCAGAGAAAAGCAGTATCAAAAATGCCTGGAAAAGGTGCTCTGGGGATATCAAACCTTCCGTCAAAAGCCTTCCTCCGTACCAGAAAGCTAGTGCAGTAGAAGCTGTATTAAGAAATTGTGAGCTAAACAGGCCAAAACCTGACAACCAAGAGTGTCTAGCACTCTCCTCTCTGGGACCTCTCAAGGTAGCTCTGAAAAGCCCCAACATTCTTCTCTGAGAAGAGAATGCGGTTATGGTTCTATGGTTAATAACAGCTTCACTTGCCAACTGACTTCCTTCCTTTTGAGCTTTTTGTGCCTTCCCTGCCATGCTTTTCATCAAAACACTCTTTGAATAATAGCTCCCAACAACTAATGGCTGTACTGCAATCATCACAAGGGCGAGCCTCCACGTGAGAATAAGCCCTAGTGTATAAGCAAAGAGAGACCCGAAGAATGCTTGAACCAGCAATGACATTCGGTCCCCAACAAGAGATCGAAACATGTTGGCTTCGGTGGCTAACTTTGCACAAATTGATGCACTTGTGTTCTCGTCATCATCAAACCACCCTATTTCAAAAGTCATCAGCTTTGCTAGCAGTTTCTCACGTACTCTCCTTGTCAACTTTTCTCCCATGACTGCAAAATTGTAGTGTTGGAGGAGACTGGTGATGAAATCTAGAGCAGCAATGCCTAAGAAAACAAGAGACAATTTGTTGGATTTATGCTTGGCGGCGGATTTGTCACTGAGAAAGTAGTTCGATATGAGCGATCCCACACAGTAAGCATTAATAGGTTGAACTGCTCCAGAACCTATTGCCGCCAAGCATCCAATCAAGGCACTTCCCCATTCCGGTGCATTCATTCTCAGCAGACGCCACTGAGAAGGAGCTGGATAATTCAGTTGGTATAAATCATCTTCGAAACTTTCATCTGCGGGATCGTAGATTGAGAAGGAATAAGGGGTGCCCATAGAGAATGCCGGGCTAAAGGGGTTTAACAGTGGAGTGCCTGGAACGCTTCTTCTCACACTCAGTGGGCTTGGCGCAGGACTCATCCTGTGGAAGCTATGCCCATCATTGTGATAAGTGAAGTCATTAGAAGCTTCATTTTGTGATGCCATCTGCAATTGCACCATCCGGAAGTATTCCCCGCCCTGTCCATCATTTTTTTGCATTAGCTGTTCATGTGAACCTGATTCGATTACTCTCCCTGCTTGTAGAACCACAATAAGGTTTGCTGTTCTGATTGTGGAGAGGCGATGCGCAATGGTGATTGTCGTCCTTCCTTTCGATGCCTCATCTATTGCGTCCTGAACTATTCTTTCTGACTGTACATCCAGTGCACTGGTTGCTTCATCAAGAAGCAGGATTTTGGGGTCCCTGATCAGAGCCCTTGCTATGGCAATTCTCTGCTTTTGGCCACCAGATAGTTGGAATCCGAATTGACCAACCTGAGGAATTCATGAAGATGGTGTTTAATCAGGAACTACTGTAATCTATCTTACGTTCTGACCTTTTCAGACTTCAAGAATTCTAGTTAACTGAATTAAATGCCAAAAATGACTGTTGAATAAATGTCTAGGAAATCAAGAACAGCATGTTAACTTAACATACAGAATTTGAGTTAAATGCCTAGAAACAAAATTCATAAATTAATTGTTTTCCATTTTCTTACTAAAGAAACATCTGAGACCTGCTATTAGAATTTCTTTCCATCAATATTTCTATGAAATTCTATTGAAATGAATTCGAGAAATAAATTGTTAGTTTAAAAAAGAAAAAAGATAGCTTACTTGAGTTTCATATCCATCTGGTAACTTGGTAATGAAGTCATGAGCATTTGCATCCTTAGCAGCATTTACCACATCGTCCATCGATGCTCCTTCCTTCCCAAACAGTATATTCTCCTTTATAGATGTTGCAAAGAGGACTGGTTCCTGGTTAACCAGACCCATTTGCGATCTCCACCATTTGAGCTGAAGCCTATTTACTTTGTGTCCATCCAAGAGAATTTGTCCTTCGTTGGGGTCATAAAATCTTTGAAGCAATGAAATCACTGTGGATTTTCCAGAACCACTGCCTCCCACAAGACCAACTGTCTTACCTGCTGGAATCGTGAGATTCAAGCCTTGCAAGATTGGTGTATCAGGTCTTGATGGATAATTAAAATATATGTCCTGAAATTGAATTTCTCCTCTTATATATGACAAAGCCTTCCCCTTCTTATCCTCCGAGTCTATACTAGGAGTTCGATCAATCATTTGAAAAATACGAGTAGAAGCAGCCATTGCCTCTGTGATGGAAGTTAGATTTGGGAGTGCTCCTAAAACACTCCTGCAATTGCAGAGTAAAAACTATGAGTTCTTGAACTCAAATTAAATCAGTTAGTCTGCTTCAAAGAAATTATCAAAAGAGGAAAATAGAAACAAAAGGAACTTACAATCCTCCCATGATGATATTGATTCCAGCTACGAAGATAGAGCCTCCTTTTTCTCCTTTTTCTGTCACCAAATAAGTACCTAACCAAGCCTGAAAAGACCATCCAACATAAATCATTCCCATGCTCCCCATCAACAGTCCCTTTGCGAAACCTTGCTTTATTCCTAATTCCATTGTTTGTTGAAGTGCACGACTGAACTTATCAAGTGTTTGATTCTCTGCTACATATGAATATACAGTTCTTATAGATGAAACAGCTTGTTCGGCTATCCCGCCAGCAACTCCATATGATTCAATCATCTTCATGATCACATCCATCATGAACTTCCCAAATACAAGTCCCGGGATAATGAACATCAATGTGAGAGGAAGAGCTGCCAGTGCAAGCTTCCATGACAGCATGTAAGAAGTCACGAGGCAGAAGACGAAGGTTGACATATATGCAAGGCAGTTGGGTATCTACAAGCAGCATAAGATCCATTTTATAATTTTAATCACAGCATGGAGATGAAGGAAATAGTTTTATCTAGATTACTTATTGCTTATAGTCAGGTCATGCTTCAGGGATGGATGCTTGAGCAAGTGACCAAACATTTTATCACTTTTCCTCCAGACAGATTCAAAGCCAACAGGCTAACATAAATATGCATGTATTTGGTAGAACATTTTATGCTGAATAATATCAAATTCTCGACTTAAAATGCAGGAATTTTTTTTAATTTTTTTTTTGGGGGGGCCATGCTTGTGAGGTTTGGCACTGTACAAACCTTAAATCTTAACTAATATGTAGTCTTTACCACCAACGTAAAAGCACTTTTGAAGTTGTTTCTATAGGAGTTAATTTCAACGCTCAGGCTTATGTGCAAGTGAATTAAAGGAAAGAACAATACTAAACGAAAACCTTGTCGCATATTGCTACTTGGATTGAATTGGCATCATTAGAAATGGTTGAGACAACTTGATGCGTGGTGGAAGAACCAGCTTCTTGGGTGTCAAAGAAACCAACTTCTTGTCTAAGGACAGATTTCAGATATTCCATTCTCATTATAGAGGTTTGTCTCTCAGCAGTTCTTGTCCAACACAGTCCTTCTGCAAAAGTAAAGATCAACCAAAATGCAACAAAGAACAGAATTAGCTTCCCTGTATCTGTTGATTAATGTTTTTCAATTGAAAATAATGAAACTTGAAAGCAGTTCATTAGATTTACTAATAGTGAACTCACCAACAAAAGCAGAAAGTCCAACAGCAATTGCAACATATAGCAGCTTGAGAGAGTACTGACAAGTAGAATTAAAAACTCAAATGAGCTTTAACAATCAATAATATTAAGAAGGATCAAGATGAATTCTGATGCACTTAAGGTGAAGAACTTCTAAGAATTTACGCAAGCCTTAGGCATGAACTTACACCAATAACTTTTACATTTCCATTGTGTAGTACGAAATCATGCATGTATAAGCACTGTGGAGGTAGTTTCTGCGTTGGATGAGCTAATTAATCAATCATTATGCAGATTACTCTAGTTTATATTGGATATATAATTTTCAGCTAAATATATGGAGTCAAAACCTTCCCTCTCAACATATTTTCATGTCTTCAAGACATATCCCATGCCAAAGTCCTTCATTTAGGTTTTTTCTACTACTGTAGACACATCAAGTAATGTCACTGGTGCAACCTTAACTATAGCAAGAAGGATAAATAGAAGGGATTGCTAGAACAAGATAGTTTCGAGGACTTCAAGATGCTCACCTTGTTCACGGTATCAATAGACACAGATGCACTGGAGCTTCCATATTCATTGATAACATGGCTAAGAACATACATTGTGAGAGGATATTGCAATCCATCTCCAATGCTGCCCAGAACCCCAAAGAACATCAACAGCTTGTCTTTGCTATCAGCATACCGAAACATGCTATCTTTGCCTCCCATTGTCGACTGTGCTAATTCTAGGAGAGCGATGAAACTTTCAACGGTGCATTTAGCTTCATCAATGCTTGAAATTTCAAAACATAGATTGCTTTTTATATGCGTTGTTAAGGAAATATTTAATTATTTGCGTCCCTCTCTCTTGTATCGTTTTATCCGCTATTGTCTTATGCTAATCCAATGCCAAATGCATTTAGTAAATTTGCCGGCACTTACTTACGGAAGGGAATCAAGGAATCTAAAAGCAATCAGGTTGCCTGCCCTCATTTTCTCTTTGGATTACTGTTTATTTTATCTACATGTTGGTCTAAAAAAGTTGCTTGGATTTATTGTTCATCACTATTGTTGAAGAAGATTTTGACACTTCATTCTTTTTTGGCTTTTAAGCAAAATTCTGCCTGCAGCTATGACCTCCTGTCAAAAATGTAAAAACTGGATACTAAATTGTAGTAAAGCACTCTGTTGGTGAGCATTGAGACTTTACTATTTCTTAAAGCAGAAAAAATATGTTCATTACATCTGCTGCAAGTCTCTTACGTAGGACAATAGAATTTTACACCACTAGTCAGCATGTGACACGTGTACATTAAAGACACTTGTTATGATCTGTTGCCCAACACATTCCCATGTCATTTATGCCCAATCGTCTTTGATGAAGACCTGTCATCAATATCAAATTTGAGGCATTTGCCAAGGATCTTGCTTCCAAGACTGCAGACAAGTTTATACTCTCTTTTTTTTCTCTTTGTTAAGAAGGTATCTTCATACACAAAGTTTAGGGCTTACAGAATCTTTATGTTGCTGAATAACTGGTGAATTTATTGCAACTTGCAATGGAGATAGCATTTTATTAACATTAAATTTCTTTCTGATAAATGTTATCACCTCAAACTACACATAAGACTGAAAAAAACTGCAGTTCAATCTTTTTCAGTTTTCCTAAAATCCAAAATAAATATCGCATCTTTAAATTAATCCAATGCGAGTTTGACAAAAATAAAAAAACCCAAAAGATCAAGGTCTTTTAGAGGCTTGTGGATGAATTGAGAGATTAAAACTAGTGGACTTGGTTTTCACAAACACTTGCAAAACAAATCCTGTGTTAGACTTAGAAGACTTTTTTATACTTAAATTAGCACTGGTGTATGAGGAATGAAGCCTTAGAAGCTGTATTGTGTGTGTTTATGGAGAAAATGTAAGAGATGATCGGAGGTTAAAGCAGAGAATGTGAGTTTCCAGATAGGAACCTAGTGACTGCCAAGGCTGTCGCTGCGCTAAGCGATGCAAGACAACCTGACTGTCATTGTGCACAACCCTTTGTACAAGGTAGTTGCCTCGTGCAAGGCTGCTGGCAGTGGCCTTTGCTACCTCGCCATCCAGTAGCAAGTTGGCATGTGTGCTAGACCATGCGTGTTAGCGACCGGCGTTGCTGCTAGTGGAGGTGCAACGACCTAAAACTATTTTTTTAAGATTCCAACCATATATGACCGGAACAATAGCTAAAAGTTTTTTAAAAAATATCATGAGAGAAATAATTTACTTTTGGGAAAAACAAATTTGCATACAAATTTAATTTATAATTAATATCCATAATAATTAAAACATACAATCAACAACCATAATTATTTAACAAAGACTCTGATATCATGTAGCGGAAACGATAAATTTAAAAATTTTCAAGAGTCTCAGGAATTCCGTTAGATATATCTAGAATTGTTTAGGGTTTATACGGAAATTATATGAATATTAAATGTTCTTTTTAACTTTGAATAATTATTTTAAGACTAGGTTGTCGCAAACCACAAGTGAAAAATCTCTTAAACCTTTTTAGAAGAGAGGGGTTGCTACACCTTTGATAGTGCTAGCTTTTTTTTTGTGTTTAAATGTTTTTGTATTGTACTATTATACTATCATGTATAGAAAATAATAAGCATAACATTCTATTTATAGAGAAAACTAAAACCCTACAAATGATAAAATATCAATTTGCACCTTATTATATTACATATATTATTTTAGGATAATTTTAGAAATTATCCTAGGTCTAAAATTGTAATCCCCTGTATTAATTATATTTTAGTCCTCAAGTCTAAAATTTATTTACAGTCAAGTCACTCTTGATTAATCATCTCATTTTAATTTTTGACCAATGATTCTTATATGTGTGACTTGTTAGGTTCCCTAATAAGTTGGCTCAAATATAAATCATAATCCTAAATAAAAATAGGATTAAATAAATTTAATTTAATTTAATTTATTATCAATCCAATAATTAATTGATTTATATTTGAAGATTAAGTATAATGTCTAACAACTTGTCATAGTCCTCTAAATATTAAAAAAGTTACAAGTGGTTTGACTTAACCTTTCAATGATTAGTTTCTTAATTTAATTATCATCCCCTAAGTATTGAGGACGTCTTTTTAGTTAAATTATTTTAGTTCTCAACACTATAGTCATTGATAAACTCTTCTCAAATCTCATTCCATTTTGGCCAAAGATTTCACAATCAATACTATTTGAAAAGATATGGAACATTTTTTTTAATTCACTTAGGGTAATAAATCATCTCTTGCTAGCTCAAATACCTTTATATAGTTTATGTTATATCCATTATCTATTTGTTTTTTACCTTTGATTATGATAACATGTGGTTATGATCAAAGTATAATACTTTTTATATAAGATAACTTAGGAATTTTAAGTCTAATGATTATTTACACAACTACCATGTGAGTCTTTTCATAAATGTGGGTGATTTCTCCATATGAAATTCTCTTATTAATTAGTTCAGTATGCATGTTATCTGACAAATACTTATATATTAGTTATATATATTTCTCAAACTTTAGTTTACGAGGTTAACTATATTTTTTATAAAATAATAATTAATACGCAGTTTTAATAAAATATTAACAAAGAAACAATGACTTGCTCAATTTGGAATCAAGCCGAACATGAAACTCGACAGATATGCGTGTTCAACGATGCAGCAAATACAGCCAAATTTATGATTCCCTTGCCGTAATCTTGCTTTCTATCTACAGATCACAAGGAGAAAACGCAGTCCCCTTCTTTTAGAAATAAAGAAATACTTTTTGAGGCTTTCAATTTGAAAATCATCCATAATCTGCCAACTGTCAACACCATTGAAGATAAAACATCATAGAAAACTCCGAAGTACAACCAGTAATTAAGAGGATGAGAAGCTTGCCAGAATGAATTATTAGCATCTTCCATAACAGTTAATAACATTCTCTATCAACAATATATAAATGAAGAACCTGTCAATTACTCAGAATTCAGTGCATAAAACAGCAAAAAAAGCCATTCTCGGGCTGCTGATACCTCCTGCTCCATGCATAGATCTTTTTCATCCAGGAACAGAAATTGAGATCGACCTTCCCAGAATCAATAGTTGACAAAAACAGAAAAAACAAGAAAGAATCTTTTCTCATCAGCACTGATAACACTCGAGTATTTTCCAAGAATCAATAATTGACTGGAAAAAAAAAATACAGAAGAAGAATTCTTTCTCGCCAATGCTAAGAACACGCAAGGAGCTCATTCGCCGTCACTGGTGAATTTTCTTTGGAAGTCTCAGGTTCAAACCTTAAGATTTCTTAGGAATTTCCTAGCAGCTAGCACAGAAAAGCAAGTTACTCATAACAGTTATAATAACTATTTTTCAACTACCACTTGCCATGCCGATGCACAAGCTATACTGTTTAAGCATCCAGTAATGGATGTGTTGACAAGACAAGGCAAGCTGCGTGTCTGGACCGGCCAGCTCGTAGAGATCGTCAGGCACGTCTGTGATTACTCTCTCGTTTTGTTCTTTTATATATATACACTATTTAATTGACCCGCGCGGAGGGTCAGAATAATAAAATTTTTAGAAAAAAAATAGCGAAATGACTTAGAAATGACTTAGCCAACGTGAATATGTAGGATTATCCAACTCTTTTTGTAAAATAATAAAATTAAGGGATGAAATTAAAAAATTAATTTAAAAAAAAGAAGAAAAAATCATGAGTTAACCAGAGATAACTAACCGAACCAGTAATCTAGATCTTGATCTCTATTGCATATAACAATTTTTTATATAAAAAATTATTTTTCATCTAAACACATGTCAAGCGGTTGCATTAGGTTTTTTTATAACAAACAAGACTTTTTTGGAAAGAAAAATAGTGGTGGTGTGCTCCATTTTCAATAAAATTAATGTTAAATGATAAAATTAAAAAATAAAATTGATTAACAAATATTAGTGTTAATTTGGATTAACAAATATTAGTGTTAATTTAGATTAACATCTCACACTTGTGACCGAGGTCATAAGATCGGGATCACTACACTAGAAAAAAATTACAAATCAAACTACAAACCAAAAAATATTGAAAGATGAAATCGAAAAAAAATCAATTACAAAAATAATATATAAAAATAAAAATAAAAGAATAAGGACTAAACCTAATATAAAAATCAAATTTCAATGGATGAAATTGAAAAGAAAAAAATAGCAATTAAAAGAATGAGGATCAAATCTGATATAAAAATCAAATTAAATAAAATCTTAAGGGATGAAATTGAAAAGAAATAATAGCAATTAAAAGAATGAGAATCAAATCTAATATAAAAATAAAATTTAATTTAATTTTAAGAGATAAAATTGAAAGGAAAAAAATCAATAAAAAAAGATCTGATATTTTCAAAGATTAATAAAAAAAATAAAGACTATAACTTAAATAAAAATAAAATGAAAGGACACATTTCAATTTTTCTTTGGCCGATGCACATCCCGAGGCCATGTAAGAGAGAAAGAAAAAAAAAAAAACTTGGTCACCACCAAACCACCGAGAATCACAATACATGCACCACTTTATTGGAAGCATCACCATATCATTTTCCATGTGCTAGCGCGTGTTCTTCAAACGACTACACTACACTACACACACAAATAAAACTAACTTGCATTAACAAAAAAAATATATGAAAAGTTTAAAAAGCCTTTATTCACGCGTCATTTGTATTTTTACTTTTTCTAAAGAGTATTATAGTATTTTTATTGTTCATATTTTTTGTGCAAAAAGACTAATCTAACCCACCCAAATCAATAATAACGAATGTATCTATTTGAAAAGACAATCCCAACCCTAAATCCAAGGCTAATGTATTTGAATGGAGGCCTAAAGCAATTATTTTATTGTAAATAATTTATGTCTTGCACTATAGTGAAAAAGCTACACCTGTAGGTTTTTATTAATATATAAAAAAATAATGCTTTCTAGGCTTTTGAAATAAAATAATGTTCAACAAGGTCTGCCGTTAGACTAGGGGTGTTAAAAAAATGGGTTTGTTTGTAATATTTGTATTATTTAAACCAACTCAATCCATTAAAAATAAATATTATAGATATTACAGATGATAATAGATAAAAAAACTTAAAAAATAGATACACAAACCGGGTAATGAGTTAGAATTTTTAAAACCCAATCAACCCAATCCAATCTATATATCCTTATTATATAATATTCACGAAAAAATTAACCGAACATGATTTATTAAACTCGTTTAAGTAAAAAAAAATATAAATAGAAGTTATAATTTATAAAATATTTTAAAATTTAATTAAATATAATTATATACTCAAATGCGATACAACAACGCACATAAACACTTTTAATTTAGATCATAGGAGGGGGGGAGTGCCAACCTTCATTGTATAGCCCCATGCCCATGAGACCTGGTGATGAACCCATGAAAAAGTACAAGAAAACATCAAAGAATTTCTTTTGCAGAGAACATTAGGTCCTGATTATTGTTACTCAGTCATCCCTTCGATGACTCTACTCACATTCTACTCAGAATCCCAAGTTCCTGAAACATTCAAGCGTGCAAGTAAACTGCGTTATTTTTCGAAATGGCGAAATCTCTTGAGCCGGGGAGTCTTCAGCATTCTCTTCGACATGTCAAAATTGAAAAAAACATATAATTAGTGCCACTGCCACTGTACGTAAATCGCAAAACCCTTTGTTTTGAAAAATGAAAAGGAAAAGGAAATAGGTAGAAAAAAACACATCATTATAAACCCCACAGGATTCTGCAGAGACTTGTAAGCGGCAATGTGGCATGCCATCTGACATTTTTATGACTGTCTGTTTGCCCGACTCACAGTCAGTACATTTACATAATTTTATGCAATCACACCCTTACTGGCCAAGAAGCATAAAACTGAGCTTGAGCAGTTCTTGGGCTTTTATTTAAATGTCAAACTATAGTTGTAAGGATGACTATCTATTTTTTACTTAATTATACAATAATAAAAAAAATAGTTTTAAAAAATATTATCTGTCTAGCTGTGAGAATCTATGTAAACAAGGAGGAATCATGAAAATGTGGAGATATAGTTTAATAACCTGATAACTAGATGCTAGATGACTAGAATTTATAGCTGCGTCCATTTATAACCTATAACATTTATGTCATCACACACTTGATATTGTCACTTTCTTGTTTCATTATCAGTATCCCAGGGCAAAGCTTGCTGCAAACATGAATGTAGTACCCTGAAATGAACTGAAGCAAGAACTTTCAAAAGGAGGAGAGGATACATCATTGAATATGCGAATGACGACCATAATGAAAGTTAAGGGAACCGTAGTATCTTCAACAACAACAACAACAAGAGAAGAAGAAGAAGAAGAAGAAGAAGGCATGTACCTAATGGAATAGGAGATAAAAAGTTACAGCTCTCCTAGCATAGAAACCTCTGTGCTTGAAGGCAAAGAGTATTGGTCCTCAGTACTGATCATCTAATTGTTCTATACCAGTTGGCGTCGACTAAATTTGCTATGCAGGGACCAAAAGACTTCATTATGCTAATCCCAACTTTAATGGCAGACCTTTACACTGTTTGACAGACAAGATGGCTTTTAATCTGGTACTGTCTGCTCCATTAATCTTCTAAGACCTTGTTTTGGTAGCCAACTCTACTTTAAAGCCCCAGCAAACGAGTGATATCTAGATGTACGTAAAAATATGTACTGAATTTTATCAGCATAAAGGATAGGCACTGAAATGGAAAAACTGGCAAGTTTGACATGAGGCTGGGAAATAAAGAGAGCGACACAAGAGGCTGTTAGGAATGGAAATGTGAGTGTTGTGCAGTTGTTGATAAGGTTTGATCCTAAGTTGGCTTGTTTTGAAAATCATGCTGGCGAGCCTCCGTTGTTTCTTCCTGCTAGAGAAGGGAAGAGGGATGTTTAGAATCAGATTCTGACATCAACTCCATCTTCAGCTCATGGGGATCAGGGGGCCAAACTGCTTTGCATGCTTCTGTGATGGAGACACATTCAGGTAGTGTCCCGTGCTTGGAAAATTCTTTCTTTTAATTTATCCACATTCAATTCTATCTTTTAAATCCTTTGCCATTCTTTGGGTTCTGATGCAACCTGCTAGCTGTGATCAAGGCTTCAAATGACTCATACTAAGTAGATCTCAAGCTTTTGTGCAGTTGTAGTTTCATAATTCATTTTCCATGTGATGTCAGGTATCATGAAAATCCTCCTGAGACGACTCTATCAGGTTGCATCCCTTGGAGACCACAAGGCGGCTGAAAGACTGCTGGAATTTGATACCTGTAATGCGTATGTATTGAATAAAAATGGCCATTCACCCCTTCATGTTGCAGCCAAGAATGGCCATGCCAATGCAATAGAAAGAATTATTCACTGCTGCCCAGATTCTGGAGAGCTTCTGGACCTAAATGGCAGGTGTTCTTCATTTTTTCCATTCTTAGTAGAAAAGTAAGCGTGGTCAGGGGTGTCCTGGAAACAGCAGAACTACAATGGCTCATAAATCAAGCAGATAATGGATCTAAGAGCCAGAAATGAAAGCTTTTGGAGGAACACTAATAGCAATGGTAGCAGTATTTACAGCAGCTTGCGCACTTGTAATATGCCTTAAGAAGTTCCTGAATTTCTCCTTGAATAAGTTTGTAATAAATGTTGTTTTTTTAAAAAAAAATTATTTAAAAATATATTAAAATAATTTTTTTTATTTTTTACCTAACCATGTTAAAATAATAAAAAAATACTTAAAAATATTAATTTAATTTTTTTAAAAATAAAAATCTAAAAAAATACGGTCACTTATGAGAATTAAATAAAAAGTGTGTTTCTATATATATTTCTCAAAAGAAATCTCTTTCTCTTTAGGAATTTAATAGAAATAGTATACCCAAAGTTTACATTTTTTTTTTTTTTATCAAGCCATATACAAGTAATTCACATGGAGAAAATAATTTTCTGAGCTCACTTACATCTTGTCATTTCGAGATGGCAAGAAAGGGTTTTTGAGGTTACGAAAACAGAAAGCCTAAAACCCTCGGCAGTCCTCACATCTTGTCATTTCGAAGACAAAGCCACTGCTGCTTAATCATCCACCCCCACCAAATGCCATGCCCAAACCCAACAGCCTAAGTAATCTCTTCCGTGCCGCCTTCAAAACCACCAATACCTCCACCGCCTCCGCTGGTGACAGAACTCGCGAAAGCTTCATCACCAATCTCGAATCCAAAACACACTCTAAAAAACCCCCCAAACCAAAAACTTCCTCTGAGTCCGAAAAACAACCTAAAGCTAAAGCTAAACCTCAACCTCCTCCGTCACCTGCAGTTAATTCTAGCCTTCATGCTCTCAAATTAGAAGACTCCGATTATGGTACTTTTTTTTGTTCTTTTTTAACAAATGAGAATTTTTGTTACATTTTATTTTAATGTTTTGTTTTGTGTGATTAATGCAGAGGAGTCAGTAGCAAACCCGACAATGCAGGACATAACAA
Organism: Populus trichocarpa; assembly: GCF_000002775.5. Taxonomy (NCBI): domain Eukaryota; kingdom Viridiplantae; phylum Streptophyta; class Magnoliopsida; order Malpighiales; family Salicaceae; genus Populus; species Populus trichocarpa. Next base: position 44,571,908 of record NC_037285.2, on the reverse strand, counting down.
AGATTATAAATGGTATGTTTTTTTATTTTTTCTACTACATTAATCAGAAACAGGGTGCAATTTTTAGTAGCCAAAAGAAAGAAAAATTAGATGTTAAAGAATTGGTTTGTGTAATGTAATGTAATGTTATTGTTTCATTTCAATTGCCAAGAAAAGAAAATTAATAGAGTATTTAAGTTGTTAGAGTTCTAGTTTGGATATCTGGGTTCATTCAAGAAATGGGGTTTCATCATCATTATTTTTTTGCAAATTGGTTTTTTCTGTGTTGTTATTATTATTATTATTATCTTGTTTGATGGGTTTTGATTATTTTTTGCAAATTGGTGTTTTTCATTTTTTTTTTCATTTTTTTTTGGTAGATGGTGTGAAAATTAACACACCGGATTCCGAAGAAGCAGAAGATGAGGAACTTGTAAAAAAAGCTTTGGAGATACCATGGCTTTCAAGATTGAAGAATAACAATATAGGGATGCTGCGAAAAGACGTGTCCCGTGAAAGGAAACAAAAATGGGTTTTCACATATAGTCAGGTCAATCATATTAACCGAATTGTTGATACATGTGCCGACAAGCTGGGGACAGATAATGCGATGGAGGTATTTGGAAAATTGGGAAGGGAAACAGGTTTGAAAGAGTTCAATGCATTGATGAAGAAGTACATCGAGCAATGCAGGGAAACTGATGATGAGAGTGTTGCAATGAAACATATTTCTGCAGTTCTTCAACTTTTTAAATCAATGAAGGAGCAGGGTTTCTCGATAGAAGAGGAAACTTATGGTCCATTTCTTATACTCTTAATTGATAAGGGTATGGTGGAAGAATTCCATTTTTTCTCTGACATTATCAAAGATACAAATCCTAGTAAAAATGCACGATTAGGTTACTACGATATGCTGTTATATATTGGTGTCAATGATGAAGAGAAGATTCAGGAACTTTGCAATTATATTTGTATTGATGATGGGGACAATAATATCAGTTTACGAGGTATGTGCCTTTTGTGTTGGTCTACCTTAGAAAATAACTATTATCTGACATATATGTTTTCAATCAGCATGTTGAGTGTCTGGAAAAAAAATTGGCAAATCATGTTCTCTTGAGCCCTTTATGACACAATCAACTTTTGTGCATTGGGCATTAGTGATAACTACATGATCTTATTCCTGTTGCAGAAAATTATTTGCTGGCGCTTTGTGAAAGTGACCAGAAGAATTACCTGTTGCAGCTCTTAGAGACTATGGATATAACAAAATTTTCATCGTTGGACCATTTAGCCAGTATCTTTAAATCCTTAGGGAGGCTATCATTGGAGTCCTTTGCAAAGAAGTTCCTTTTGGTGCTCAAAAGTTGTGGTATGTTACTTATTCTATTATTTATTTGAAATCGAGAATGCTGTACTGATTATTTATTGAAGGTCATGAATAGCTACTGATAGCTGGAAACTGATTTGCTTTTCTAAATCAAAATAAAAGGTGTTGGCATCTTGAACTTTTTCTAAGATGTCATTTTTCAAATTATCATTTCATAGCTACATTTTTCATACTAGCTTCTTTGAAAATGTATCACTTCTAAGAAATTAATTCAATTGGATTGCCTCCAATGACCACATTGTAGAACCCATACTTTTAATTCACAGCCCTCTGATACAGGATCTCTAGAGGATCTTTTTCACTTTCTTTTTTTCCCTTTTAAATGAAGATCTTAAACCAGACTCTAGTTCTGGTATCTGAAAGAGACTGAGAATGTATGAGATCGGATGAAGACAAAGCATGCATTTCTTCTTGACACCTTCATCTTATATGCATTGTAATGTATTACTATGATAAAGTGCAGATTATGGAGCAGAGGATATCTCAACTCTCATCTTTAGTTATGCTACTAGCATCCCAAATTTAGTGGTGAGGAACTTCTCATGAATGCTGCTGGTAATGTCCTCAAGGCCATGATTCTATGAGGCACAACTGCTTAAGATGCAGTTTGCTTCTTTGAAACAAGCTCATTCTGAATAAACTTGAGGGGAACTTGAATGTTGTTTGCATTTATAATTAGTGTCCAATAGTAAGCTGCTTGTGATTGATTCATAAGCATACTAGTGGTATTGTGATGTTTCAAGATTTTTATTTTCTATACGCTTATTTATTTACTGTCTATTTGGGTTAATAAGGTGGTGGTGATGAGCCAACTTTGCTTTTAGTTTGATCATGAATTGGGAAACTAATGAGTATGAAAATAATTCGCTTATGGTAACTGCAAGTTTGGTAAAAATGGCTTTGCTGTGCTTATCAGAAAGTGATTCAGAATGTAAGCTGTGGAACTGGTAAAAATTGTCTGATTAACTACTTATTACATAATAGGACCTAATCTAGTTTCAAGGAGATCTATTTTGAGAGTCACTTTTGACTAAATTTTTTCTTCTGTTTAATTGATAGGAGGGCATTAGTAGTCATTGAATGGGATGCAAGATTGGTACCTGGGCAAGCATGAAAATGTCAAGATTTATTGACACTTTATGTCATTCAGGCTGGTGCTATATATTAGAGCTCCTCATCTGGATTATGCCATATCAACTGTTTTAATGTTATCTGTCACTGTGGCTATCAGTATGTGCAATTTGTCAATCACAAGTGGCTGTTTTTTCATCACAACATCACTCCTTTGTCCTTACTTTTCACTTCTCTTTTCATAGGGCATGGTGTTGATTTCTCTTGTTTGCAATACCTTGACAGTAGTTGGATATGTTAACGGCCAAAATTACCATATTAACTGTTCTGTAACTCTGTCTTAAATTCTGTAACAAATACATATGAACTCAGATATTTTTAGTGTTTGCACTATGGAAAATCCATTTCAATGTCTTTATGCATGAGATTTTAAATTGGCTTTTAAACACGATGAATGTGATGTTGCCTGTTGTAGGTTGAGGATGTTGTTTCAAAATTCAAAACCTTGCACATGATAATGAAGATGAGTCCTTCTTCAACTTCATATGAGAAGCTCGTCGTATACAATTGTAATTTACTTAAGGTATGGCCTAATCTTTTTTACTAAAAGGGAAACAGATATTCAAGGTCCTACCTTCTTCAGGTTGCGATTCATTTGAAAAGTTTAAAATGGGAATTCTCTTCTTGTTCAGGGACTTAACTGCTTAAGAACCCACATCAAACTTATAAAATACTATCTATTTCCATATATAAAATTGATCTATATCTGTTCATCTTAATGCAGGTGCATCTTGCTCTTGATATAGTAGACCAAATGTGTAAAGAGGGTTTAACCATATCCATAAACACAATACATTCAATATTGAATGCTAGTGAGGAGAGCTTTGATTTTAATTTGGTATGTTTTGTTGACTCTACATATCTTGGCATTATATATATATTATATTGGTCATTTGGATACACTAGTCCATGTCTCATAGTGTGATCTTACCTCACCTGAGGCCACCAGAATTGACCTTTGAACTCAAGTTTGATTATGTTACTGAGTTTCACTGATGCTAACCTGTGTTTCTTAATAGCCGCAGATGCTCTTACAAAATAACATTATGCGTCTTCTTTGCAATTCAGTTCCCATGAATCATATTTGCTGTTTAAATTATTTTCGGCTTTATTCTACTATATTATCTATTGCTCTGAATTGTTTTTTCATGCCTATCTTTTCTCACCTTGTTTGATGTTTAGGTTCGGCGAATCTATTCATTGATTTATCACCTGGACTTGACACCAAATAATGAGACATTTAGGAGCATGATAAGTTTAAGTGTGAAAATGAAAGATGTAAGTTGCTAGTGGCTCTCTTTCTTGCTTGCTCTCTGCATGTGTATCTGCTGGGCTGTGCACTTAATTTTATTTTCATTTCCTATGCTATCTTTTGCAAAATGATATTCCCATGTGCAATGGTTATTTATTTTTCTCCATCTCTTCCTATTCAATGCAGTTTGAAGGTGCATATGGTCTGCTCGATGATTTGAAGAAATTGAATTTGGCACCAACGGCCAGCATGTATAATGCTATAATGGGTGGATATTTTCGAGAGGTAACTTAACATCTCAAGATATTCTTCCTGCTCTATCTCGTGTGTTTTTTTATATTTTTTTACTGCAAGTTGGTTTTGACTCGTTGCACAACTTGTGACATTTTCTGCAGCTTTGTTTTATTTGGTACCTCATTATGCCAGTTAATATGGATGTTACATCTTCTGCAAGTATACTTTATATAGTTTTGACCTGTACATGGGATAACTGCTAGTTGCCTACTTTTACAACACTTGAGAGAGAGGGGAGAGGGATGGACATGTGGTGCAAAATGAGGTAGAGGTTGCACCTATTGGGGGGAGGTGAAGGTGGTTAATGATATGCGGTGCTTTTGAGTGACTGGATTTGAGGCAAGGGAGACACAAACACAAAAATATAGATTGAAGGTAGAGGGTGATGTAGCTCAAGGTACTGCCAAGGAAAGAGAGTTTCTTTTTATACCATTTTATTTCTTCATGTCCCAAGCTTTATGGGATGTAATGACCTTACTACAGATTCCTGAAGAAGCTAGGGAATAGTTGCTAGATATGTTTAGGACTGCATAGTTTATTTACTTTTTTCCCGTAAATTTATTCATTCACGAAGGAAAACTAATTGATTGTATGCAAAATAAGGATTCATGTAATAATGTCACTTTGGTGGGACGGGGACTTTTATTCATCTCTAGTACCATTTCAGATATTTTTCTTTACCCTGTAGTTATGGGTCTGATTTGTAATCACATGAATATTATGATTGTGTAAACTTTTCTTTATTTGTTAGCTCGAACATTTTCCTACAATATTGAGTTGCTTCTCCTATATACGTTGATGCTACAGATATGATATTTAACTAGCACAAAACTTCTTATGTTACACTCTAGATTTTGTTATTCTTCTTAACCACATGCTTTTTTACTGTCTTCCTCTTATGCCGAATGATCTTCAGAAAAACATTAGGGGCGCGTTGATGGTTCTCAAGCAAATGAAACTTGCAGATGTGAAACCAGATTCGTCATCTTACAGTTATTTGATAAGCAACTGCAACAATGAAGAGGAAATTATCAAGGTAGTTTGAGACTTGCATTTTAGTCAAGGTGTCATGTTTCCCTTTCTGTATGAAAGGAGTACAAGCTAATATTCTTGTGTACTTGTCGACTTGCATACTTTTAAATAAAAAGAGTGCAGTGTCAATACATCTCAAACACAACACATTGTGGATTGCCATCTGGTTATTTTCTTTCAGTATTATGAAGAAATGAAGGTTGCTGGAATTCAAGTATCGAAGCAAATTTTTATGGCGCTTATTAATGCATACGCAACATGTGGGCAATTTGAGAAGGCCAAACAGGTAAGCCGTGTGTAGATTCCCTCAACCACCACATATTTTCAATATAATTTCATCACTTTCTATCCTTTGAATTGTACATAATTTTTTTGTGAACGCTTCTTCCACGACCCTGTCATTCCCCTGCCAATCCTATGGCTTCTTTGACAGGAACCTCTCTAGCTGACATTCATCAAGCTCACAAAAGCTCTTTTGTTATGATTTTCTAGTTTCTTATTTTCTTTTAGAGGATGCCCATCTTTCCTTTTGTGATCCCGTCTTCTATTTCTTCTAATAAAATTTTCTTCTTGTATCAAAGGGGAAAATCCCAGTATTAATCTGTTTCCTCCCTATTTAGATAATTTTGTTTTTTAAGGTACCCATATCACTAAGCAGTCTTTATGATTCAAATAATATATGTTGTCTATGGTTATTTAACATATCCAATTCAATGTGGTAGGTACTCCTAGACAAAGAGTTTCCAATTAAACACTTAAACGAAATTAGAAGTGTGCTCGTCTCAGCTCTTGCTTCACATGGACAAATGACTGATGCCCTTAATTTGTATGAAGAAATGAAGCAAGCTGGATCCAATCTGGAACCCAAAGCTGTCATAAGCCTTATAGTAAGGTTTTTGTGTATACATGCTTTATGCCCTTTGTTGTGGACAAAAATGAGATTCTTTCTAAGATTCTACTTGTTTAGGAGCACGTTGATTCTGAAGGAGAACAAAGCAGACTGCTTAAACTACTGGAAGAATTGGATGATCATAATTATTGGGTGGATGGCTGTTTCAGAGTTATCCTATATTGTATTCGCAATAAGGATTTAAGGTAAACTAACATTATGCTTTCACTTTCTTGAATGATCTATCTGCTTGACCAATTGCTTTTGTTTTTTTCTTGGGTTTTGCTTAATAAGGTCATTATATTTTAAATTAGGTCTGCTGTGGATTTGCTCAAGCAACTCAAAGATAGGTTCTCTGATGATGAATTGGCAATGGAAGTTCTGTTTGATGAGGTTTGCTTTTGGCTGTCCCTAGACCACCTTTATTTTAGTATGTAGCTCTTCAAATGTAGATGTTTGTCTCATTTTCATTTATAGCATAACCTTTGGCATACTGATGTTCAGACACTAAAGTTTTTGTGTTGTGGAGAAACCTTTCATATACCTTAGACTGTATTACTGTGCTGTTTTCTGAAATATGTGGATTGCAGTTTGTGAACTTGTAGGGTTTTTGTTTTCATTTCTGATCTGTGATTTGTAATGCGTTATGTAAACCTATGGATTTATGGAGCTTAAGGTACAAGATTTTACTGTTCTGACATAATGAAATCTACTCTCTGGTTTGACTATCATTATTTTGTAGGTTTTCTCACAAGTTGCTGAGACAGAGCCTGCAAATGTGCGGATAGGCATGGACTTGCTTCAAGCCATCAAGGATGAGCTCGGTGCTTCACCTTCACGAAAGTGTCTTGATTTTCTCCTTACTGCTTGTGTTAATGCCAAGGATTTGGGTAATTCTCTCTTGGTTTGGAAAGAATATCAGGCAGCTGGGCTTCCTTACAATGTTACGAGTTATTTAAGGTATTTGATTCGTGTCCCATTTGTTAGTTCTAGGCTTCGGTAAGATGGAAATGTTTAGATTCAAACTCTTGGCCTTATATGGGGTTTTTCCCTTTGATGCTTTGTAGGATGTACCAGGCCCTTTTGGCATCTGGAGGCCACGTATCTGCAAAGGTTATGCTAAATAAAATTCCAAAAGATGATCCCCATGTTCGCATTGTAATCCAAGAATGTCAAAGAACTTATATTGGGCACACTTATATAAAGGGAGAAAAGAAAAGAATCAAGGAAGGAAGAAGGAAAAGGAGTGTCTGATAAGATAGGTTACAATTTTGATGGGTATTTGAAAGAAAACAAATCAAGGCCCTTGTAGTTGTATCAGATCATTCATTCATATATTCTTTGCAATAGTTATTAATAAAGATGACATGTTAAAGGCCACGCCTCAAGTTAAGAAACGGATTTTGCTCTGTATTGAGCTGAGCTCCATGTTCGGGAAAGAACTTTGGGCTCGTTGTCTGTTTTACGATTGGGAGCAATGGCTGTGAATGAAGTCTTTAAATGCCTTTTCAGTAAACCTTAGGCAAGCTTTGTTTTCTGATCTTGGACATAAAATATGGAAGCAGTGATTGTAAGACTTGCTTGCCAGCTAACAGTGCAAGTATGCAGAATCTAGGATGAACTTTCCTGAAGGAACCATCTCTTGTCTGCAATTATGAGTTATGAATAACATAGCGCTTGGGATTAAGAGAACTCCCTTTTGTAGCAGGAGGAATCTCAGATATTAGATTTGAGCTTGGGGAGCTATAAATTGAGGATTTAATTGAGTTAGTAATCAGTACATGGAAAATGACAGATAAACAAGCAAAAGCGAGCATTAATACGCATGCAAGACACAATTTGACCCCTTGCCCTTTAGCATCTTTGCGACCCTTAGCTTCGGTGAAGTCAAAACATGCTTTTTGTTTTATTTTTGTGTAGGCAGCTAATGGCGTAGCGACCATCACAAATTAATGCTGAGTGTTAATTTCTTTATAAATAATATTTATTTTTCTCCTTACTCTATATTATTAATTCAATTTTCACAAAACACCTACAACTTTATACACCACGAGCTATTTGTAATAAGTTGACATAACTATCATCTATATATAAATAACTCTGGTCAACACATAAAATATTAAGTCAAGCTAGGCAAGTAAAAGTCATTCACAACATATATTATTCTTACCTTTTTTTATATATTTTTTTCTTGCTTCTTGCATTATTTTTGTTTCTGTAGATTATATTTTCCTTTTACATTTACTAACTTAAATATTAAAATATTTTTTATTTTAACATAGGATTTATGTTACAAGAAACACCAAGCCTAAAGAGAAAAGCTCACATTCAAGCTGAATCATTATAACCCAAGACTCGGTCATGGAAAAATCATTTCTATTTGAAGTTGTGTTCATCAAAGTTTATTTTAAACAAAAAATTGGGTTTCGTGTTTTGTTTCGGTTGGATTGGGTATAAGTTCTCATGGTGTCGGGAAACAAATTTGACACTCAATTGATGTTCGGTTCAACCAAATCAAATCAATTTTGTTGAGTCAAGATAATCTATACTTTAGAGATCAAATTGAAACTTAAACAAATTTTCTATTTTTTTTAGCCAGCTCAAGGAACAAAAGGGAGAAATGATTGATGTATATAACCCACACGCCAACATGCAGGTAAGGCCACCTCGCTGTGGTGACATGTGTGCCTTCCTCCAAGCTCCTAAGGTGGTCTTCACTAATGCCATTAGAATTGTGTCAATAGTGGCATCCTTGTGAACATACGGGTGTAAAGATCCAATGTAGCTTTGCTGACTCATTTTTTTGTTCTATCTTCTCTCTCTCTCTCATCTTATCAATTTTAATTTCTTACTCTCTCCAAAATAGAAAAAGAGTTCTCAATTAATTTTTGTATCAAATTTGATTTTTATTATTTTAATTGTTATCTTTAGTAATAATTGTTTTTTAATTTTATCTTTTAATATTGTATTGATTGGGAATTGAGCTTCATAATTTTTTTTGTTTCCTTCTCATGGAGTTATCTCGGTCTCATGATCTGAGTTGTGAATTTGACAGGTTCAAACGGGTTTACTTAAGTCTTTTTTTATCTTTTTTGTTAATTGATTTTTTTTCTAATTTCATCACTCTACATTGGGTTGGTTAGAAATTAAGCTTCATACTTCTTCTTTTTTGCTTTTTATTAGGTTATACCGGTCTCGAGACCTGAGTAATGGATTTAGCAGGCCAAGCAAAGTTAACTCTGGTTTTTTTGTCCTTTTTTAAAAAACTGTTTTTTTTTTTCAATTTTCTCCTTCAATATCGGGTTGGCTATTAGCATCCTAATTTTTTTAATTTTCATTATATGAGAATATCTCGTTTGTATGACTTGGATCTCGTATTTGGTAAGTTAACCAAGGTTGATTAGGGTTTTTTTTCTTTTTTTAAATTGAATAGTTTTTTTTAATTTTATCATTCAACATTTTCTTATGATCCAAGCCTCGTATTTGGTATTTTTTATTCTTAAATTAATTAAAAATATATTTTAGATACTATCTTTTTAAATTCCATTTAATTTTTACTTTATTATCAAGTAAGACTATATAAATCTTTTCACAATATTGGTATGTGTTTGTTTTTTTATGTGCAGGCCATCATGATTAGTTTTTTTTTTTTGTTTAATTCGATTTGTTTATCACGGTAGTCTATTTTCGTTATCATATAATTAAATAAAACAAATTAATTGAACCTAAATAGATCCAAGTTGCTAATTTTTCTTGCTTCTAGAAAACATGCTAATAGTGTCTGAGCTTTGTTTTTTTATGTTAAAAACTTTTTTGATCCAACTTGTGGCATAACATTTGTCGCCAATCTAGTTTCTTAATAAAACAAATTAAAGTTTCCTTTATAGTCGATGTAGCTTGCCAATTAACAAAAATCCTAAAATGTGTGGGTTTTTATTGTAACAATAGACACGGTTTATTGTGGATTGCTACAATAAAATTACCATTTCCCCCCTGAATTGAAAAAAAAAATGTATTTGTATTGATGGCGTTTTGATCTTTACAATTAGTCCATTAACAAAAAAATCTAAACCATGTGGGTTTTTCACTGTAGCGATAAACACAATTTACTATAGATTGCTCAGTGAAATTACCCTTTTTATCCCCAAGTTGAAAAAAAGCGTAATGGTATTGAGGGTGTTTTGGTATTTACAATTGATCCATTAATAATTAAAAGGTTGTTTAAAGATATGTTAGTATTTTTCTTCTTTTTTTTTGGCATAGTAAAAATATGGTTTTGTCCCTAGATTTAATAATTTATTGAGTTGTTTGTCATATTGACATGAGTAATGAGTTTGACAGATTCATGCAGTTTGGATCCGTTTTTCTCAAATTTTTTATGATTTTAACATTCAACATTACTTTTAAAAATTTTGATTTTATGGTTATTTTCAATTTCATCTCTATCAGTTTATTTTGGTACTCTCATGGTCTAGTTCATGGGTTTTGCAAATCTTTTTTGAATAATTTTTTTTAAAAAATGATTTTTTTGTATTTAATTTTTGAATAATTCTTTTTTATTTTATAAAGGTGAGCTTTATTTTATATAAATAATATTTATTCTTGAATAATATTTTTTATATGTTTGGTTGTGCATAATATTTTCAGTTCCATATTTTTTTTTGTTTCTATTATCTTCTATTGATTTTAATAAGTAAATTCGTAGACACAAATAAATAATTAATGATTTTTTGGTTATTAAACAAAATAAATTAACTTAAATATAAATAAATGAGTTTGTTTATTTGATGAAGTGAAACTTCACAGGAGATGGAACTAAAAGAGGAAAGTTGATGCTATTAGAGAGAGGTTGCATCAGTGCCGACAAGTTGGTGGCCGAATTTGTGAGGAGAATTATTGTATATCAATCAATTAATTATTTCACGAAGAATTTGCAACAAATTAATATTGTTCGTCTATACTTTATATTATATCCTGTTTCAGTAGATATTACCTTCAAAATATTTATATATATATAAAAAATATATATATATATATATATATTAAAATAATATTTTTTTAATTTTAAAATTTTAATTTTAATATCAACAAACCAAAATAATTTAAAAATATTTAAATTTTAAACAAACACTATTTTATCCGCACTGCGAAAGACCCTGGCCTGCTCAAGCCTCTTCTTTAAAAGAAGCTTTGATCATAGCCAAATCCATCTCCATCAACTTCAAAAGTCTAAACAACTCAGTCACCATTCTATCCTCCAATTTCCCTTCATCTCTCAAAACCTCAGCCTCTTCTCTTGTTCTCTCTGCCACTATTTCACCCGCCTTAGCCAAAAGCGCAGTTGAACCGAACTCTTTATCCATTAACCCCACCAACTTGTCCACAAAGTCCATTATCACATACCCTACTGGCTCCTCTAGCTTTATCTCTTTACTTCTTTTCCACCCCACTTCATAGTTTGGTGGTTCACCGTTCACGAGGTCTGTTTTAGCCTTTCTTTCCCGGATTATTTGAGATCGTCTTCGCTTCTCGATATGGTAGTCTGAGTTGTTCGAGGTTATGTGGAAGGTGGAGCTGGGAATGAGGAAGATTAATTGCCATCATCAAGTTCTGTTGGAGCTGACTTTGAGGGGTTTGATCTTTCTTGACTGGTAATAATGATGGGTTTGTGGAGGTTTGGCTGGTAGATGATTTTAGTAGTGAAAGAGAGTGGAAGCCATAAGTGCTCTTGAGCTAAGTGAAAGGAAGAAGATAAGGCCAGCTATTAGTAATTTGCCAATGGTCCCTATTGTTGAAGTGAGCAATGAAAGAAGATTTTTGCAAAATATCCCAATGTGATAAATAGTAATTTTACATTTTTTTTCCACTTTTCTTTAAATAAGTAAATATTTGTCACCATACATTATGGTTCATGATGACATTTTATTTCTAAAGGGTTTTTTTTTTTTTAAAAAAAAAAGTCATCTTAGCCAAAAGAGGGAATATACTATAGTTTAAAAACCCGGCCAACCTAGAAATGAAACCGGACCGGGTTGAAGAAAAAACAACCGGGCCGGGATGAAGAAAAAACAAGGGAAGGAAAAACTCAGTGTGACCCGGCTGACCCAGTCGGTTGACCCGGCAAGAACCAGTTAAAAATCTGCTTGAAACTCGTTGATTTTTGTTTTTTTTTACTCAAACAATGTTGTTTTGATTTAAAAAAAAAATATTGATCCGGGCGACTTGGTGAACCAGTCAAAATCTGAAACCCTGATCTTGGATTGAACCGGTCTAAAAACTATAAAATATACTATGAAAATTTCCCATTGTTTAATGTGTTGATAAATAACAAAATTGAATTGTTTTTTCAGAAGCAAGGAAAAGTTAATTTTTATGATTGTATTTTAATTTTCTATTATATCTTAATAAATAAATATCTTTATATTAATTTTTAATAACTTCTTAACATCTTACTAGAAACCAAGAAAAAAAAGTAAGAAATGCAAATAAAAATAAAAATTAGGAAATTTTTTCTTATAAAAAAGTTATCTAAGAAATGTTTTTATGTATAAAAGTTATTAAGACAAAGCTATCTTTAATTTTTCAGTAAAATGTAAAAATATAATATAAAAACTATTAAGACATGCAATATACAAATTTGAGTTTTAGTGTATTCTTTTTTATAATTGTATTTAAAGATTTAAATTTTATGGATTCGTTTTTATTGTTTTACTTAAAATTAAATATATTTTTCTAAAATTACTTTCTAAAAACTTTGGACCGTTTATTATTTATAAAATTATCAATATAACTAAAAAAATATGAAATAGTTTAATTATTCATATAAATAATGAATTAAATTAATATATTATTTTAATTATGTTTTAATGCAATTGTTTTGTGGCTCATTTGGTTGACATTGTTGAGCAACAAGCTCATGAATTATTTTAATTATTTTATTGGTGATTTTATTTTTTAATTTTTTTAAAATTTTATTATTTGATATTAAATTAATTATAAACTAATTTTTATATTTTTTATTATATAATAAAAAAAATTAATTTAACACAATGAAATTCATAACCGGCACAAGTTAACTAATATAAATTTATCTATTTAAAAAAAAAATTATTTGAATCTATTTCATTAATAAGTTTATTTCAAGATAATTTTCATGTTATTTAATTTGAAAACTCGTTAAAAACTTTTAATTTGAAATTATTATATTAAATTTAATAATAATATCAAAAACAATTAATTATATTATTTTTTATTTTCTAAAAAAACAATTGCCCAGACTCCAAGCCGCTGTCGCAGCGTGGCCAGTAACCTAGTATGAACGAAGCAACCCGTCGCCCGAACCTCATGACTAAAGGTTGACACGACATGTCATTCATACACATTACCCTTCTGCCCAGCTTCCTGAACATCACAAGCCTGATTAGTGATTAATCAAATCTCCCAGTTCCTGAACTGGAAGCCAAAAAAAACCCTCAAAGAAGCGATTTTGGGGAATCGAAAATGGCAAAAATCGCGTTAGGCTGCGAGCCAGTAGTAGGGTCACTAACCCCATCAAAGAAGAGAGAGTATAGACTCACCAACAGACTCCAAGAAGGCAAAAGGCCTTTATATGCTGTTGTTTTTAACTTCATCGACTCGCGCTACTTCAATGTCTTTGCCACTGTCGGTGGCAACCGGGTATGCTATAGAAAAAAACCTCTTTTGTACTTCTGGTTTATTTTTATTCTTTTGGGTGTTTTCTTAAGTATTTGAACGGTTTGCTTTTATGGGTTGTTTTTGGATTTTTGAGTTTTCGAGGTTTGTGATGCAAAGATTAGAGCTTTAGTCAAGCTTTTATGTGGTTGGTGTTGTAAATACTGTAGCTTTGTTATAGATGCTTTTATGCTTTACAGGAATCGATTTCTTGGATCAAAGTGCCATTTTTTCTTTCTTTTAAGCTTGATTTGTAGACTTTTTTTCTGGAAAAGAATATTGTATTTGAGAAATTTAGGAATTTGATAGTGTAATTGTATTTGTGTTGCTTCAAAGGTATTGCACTTTGATTGGTATTGCAATAAAAAAAAAAAAAAAAAACTCTTAGAGTTAAGGTATGTGGTCACTGGATATTTTTATCTTTTGTTGGGTGTGTGCTGGTGAAATGTGTTTGATTGTTAAATAAAGTTGTGATATGCTTGCTTCTTTGTTTTCAAATTATTGGTTTGAGCTTTTTGGGTGATACAAGCTGTTGTTTCTTCAGGTGACTGTTTATCAATGTCTTGATGAGGGAGTTATAGCAGTATTGCAGTCTTATGTTGATGAAGATGTAAGGAAATACAGTTGTTTTTAGCTTTATTATCTGAGCTCGTGAATAGTAATGTAAATCTGTTTCCTTAAAGAACATTTGGAATTTCCATGTGCTTTGTAGATCAGAAGGATGAGTCTTTTTATACGGTGAGCTGGGCATGCAACATTGATGGTGCACCATTCGTTGTGGCAGGAGGAATCAATGGTATCATGCGTGTCATCAATGCCAGCAATGAGGAGATACACAAGGTATCTTATTTCTTAAGTCAGTAGCTTATATCAAAAGAAGTAGACTTTCTTTCTCTCAATTTTTTTTTACTGAAGTGGCATGACACAATCTGTAAACAGAGGGTAGAATTCTGGCATCTTTCATTTTACATGCTGCTTAATTCAGTTTTATTGTTCTTTTCTGAATCATTAAACAAAATTCTATAGTGGTTAGTGTCTGTTTATTTGATGTTGAAATTTTCTAGAGCTGCTTTTATATGAGTAATATACACAATCATTAAATACATATATATGTGCACTATGCAGAGTTTTGTTGGGCATGGGGACTCGATAAATGAAATCCGGACTCAGCCACTGAAACCATCACTTGTGATATCTGCAAGCAAAGTAAGTGACATAACCATTTTCTTTTTCATGTGTTCTTTTTGTGCGTATTGACAAATGTATGATTGGACCAGGATGAATCAGTTCGGTTGTGGAATGTTCATACTGGAATTTGCATTTTGATATTTGCTGGAGCTGGTGGTCACCGCAATGAAGTTTTGAGTGTGGTAAGTTTAGATGATGTAGAGCTATGCCTCCACTCCTGCAATAGGAAGATATTATTATGTGTTCAGTAGTTCATCACTCCTTGTCTCATAACTCAATTGAAACTGATTAGGGTTGTGGTGGTTATTGCAGGATTTCCATCCTTCAGACATATATCGCATTGCTAGTTGTGGCATGGACAACACCGTTAAGATTTGGTCAATGAAAGGTATGCTACTTCTTATGGTCTGTCTTATTTGGTGTTGTCAACACTCAGTTTTATTGGTATGAAAAATGGCCTTATCCAGTCCAGTCTGACTGGATGCTTAGACTATAAAGAAATGATATATTGAAATGTAGAAGGTTTTAAATTTAAGTCCTTGCTTCAAATGTCCTCGTTTACTGTAGAGAAAGGTGCTTCAATTAAAAAGCATCATTTTTTAAGTGTTTTTCTTCCTTTTTTTTATTTGGTGTCATTTACCTATGTGCAGAGTTTTGGACATATGTAGAGAAATCTTTTACATGGACAGATTGTCCTTCAAAGTTCCCCACAAAATATGTGCAGTTTCCAGTAAATTTCTTTCCTTTCCTTCAACCTTCAACATAAGAGTGAGGAATATGTTACCTTGACATATGAGGTTACTATTTGTCTTTCAGGTGTTCATAGCTTCAGTTCATTCAAACTACGTTGATTGTAATCGGTGGCTTGGTGATTTTATGCTGTCAAAGGTGAATACTGCTTCATGAAAGTGTGTTTTGTGATCTAAAAAAATTAATTGAGAAGGATGCCTTGTACTATTTGCCTGGGCGGCTATTATTGAACTAGTTTTGTTTGTCAATCTCTTTAAAATTGTGTATAGAATTTATCATTTCTGCAACAAATTCTACTTATTTTGGCAGTAGCATTGGAGGAGTTTAGTATTATGTCTAATGCCAACTCTCATTTACCATCCCCTAGAAAGATGTGAATAGTTTGGGATCCTAGATGAAAATACTTCAAGCAGATGATACACCTGAATCCTCAAAACAACCATCAATAACTTCATTTGAGAAGCTGGAAGTAGTGAGAAAATTGTTTGAATCGGTAAATTAGACTTGAATCGGTAACTGAGAATCATAGTTCTTTTTTAAAAAAAATACTAATCTGACACCCTTGATCTATGCATTTTCCCTTGCTGGGAATTTGCAGTGACATTCATGCTTATCCTTGTAAGTTGTTTTGCACAACTGCAGAGTGTTGATAATGAGATTGTGCTATGGGAACCCAAAATGAAGGAACAGTCTCCTGGAGAGGTTAGGGTTTCTTCATTGATATTTTTTTCCGGAGACATCTTAGAGTTCTGATCCACTTCTGTTTATTAATATGTATAATATTTCTTGTCACTTGCTGATTTTGGTGGGCCACATGAATCTTGGCCATTCAACTATCTTCTATTTAGGGTACTGCCGACATCCTTCAAAAATACCCCGTTCCAGAATGTGATATCTGGTTCATCAAATTTTCCTGTGATTTCAATTACAATGCAGCTGCCATAGGTAATGAGAGCCTTGTGGTTGCTTTTGGTATTCTTGTCCATGGATTTTTGCAAACATAATTTCCCAAACTCACTGACATTAGTATTCCCTTGTTTCCTTTTTATATTTAAGGTTGTGCGTAATTCTTGTGGGGACTTGATCTGTCTGCATTCTATATGACAGGGAATAGGGAAGGGAAGATCTATGTTTGGGAACTGCAAAGCAGCCCCCCTGTTCTCATAGCAAGGTCCTTGTTTTTTTTATGGTTTATCTTCTTCTGCTGTGGAAGAAACTCGTACTTCATCAATGCCCTGTGTTCACATGCATTTATTCACTAGTTGTGGTTCTCTCTCAGGCTATCTCATGCTCAGTCCAAATCTCCAGTTAGACAGACTGCAATGTCCTTTGATGGAAGGTAACTCCCACATGAACTACTGCTCCACTTCCTCATGTTTCATGAAAATTTTAATGTGGTTGCTAGTGAAATAGCTAAATTCTCTGTGGTTTTGAATGTTGCAGCACCATCCTTAGCTGCTGTGAGGATGGGTCAATATGGCGCTGGGATTCAATACCACCACCTTCCTAAAGTTTATATCCAAGTGGTCCCTTGGGAGATTTGCTGTCACAGTTGACCTGCTTTAGTTGACTGGTTTAAGGCTAATGTAACTTATTTGGAATTCTAACAGCTATTTGACCCGTGATTAGTTGTGGGTTGCATATTTTTTAAAAAAGAAAAATGAATATGTAAACTTTTTCAACATATTTTTTATATAAAAAAATTAAAAATATAAATTAAAATGTTTATTCAAGCATCTAATTAAATAAATTGATAACTATGTGTAAATAAATAAATAAAAATTATTAACAATCACTAATGTGAATAAATTAAGATATTTAATGATGTAATATGAGATATTTATTCTTACTAAATTTTTTTTATTAAATTAAAAGGTAATAAAAAGAGAAAATTTTAAAAAAATTATATGAGTTTGTACGTATTATAAATATTATTTAAAAATAAATATTTTATTTTAAAAATTAAAGTTTATCTATATAAAACAAAAAAAAAATCTAGATTTATTAGAATAATATCTTTAAAAATTAAACACAAAAAAAAAAATTTAAATAAAAACTTCTATTTGAGGAAGACTAAATAAGCAAAATGAAAAAATCATAGAGACAGAATAATTGAAATATAAATATTTAAAAAAAAACATTAAAAAATATTAATTAAAATTAAAATTAAAATTAATTAAAATAAAAAATAAAAAAGGGCAACGATGTTCTAAGTGTCGCAAGTACATTTAAAAGAAATAGAAAAAAAAATGACTTGAGTTATAGGTCCAATCAGGTTTTAATAAGATGATTTTACTTTAATTAGACGATAAAAAAAACATGCAATAATAGTAAACGAATAAAATTTTTATATAGAAAAAAATCATGATAACTTGGAAAAATAAAACCTTGGAAGTACGAAGTTGGATAAAAAATGAACAAAGAAAAAATGTCTGAATTAACCCGAGTTAGCGTGATAGACATATAACCCGAGTAATAAAAGGTGAGCCAATTAGTAGTTAAATTGTAAAACTTGTAGCTCAAGTCATAAGATCGGGATAACTTAATAGGAAAGAATTGAAGAAAATCACAAAACTAATATTATTTTTGTAAGAAAAAAGTCAAAAGATAAAATCAAAAAGAAAAATAAGCAAATAAAAATATTAACTCGCATTAATTTTTCAAACTTATGATGTAAGTCATTAGAATGAAAGTACCATAAATAAAAAAAAATCATAAAACTTAATTCTCCGCAAATTAAATGCTAAAAGATGAGATTAAAGGAGAAAAATTAATTACACAAAATGATTTTAAAAAAATATATAATTAAAATGATGGTGGTGAAAATCAAAATATAAGAATAATTAGAAAAAAGAAAAACTTCCTAAGAATTGATAATGTTTTTTACTTTTCTATTATACTTTGAGAAATTACATTTTATATCATAAATTTTATATGTATACTAACACTTAAATTTTATCATGTTTTATTTAACTATGATTGTTATTTTATCTTTTAGATTTTTTTTTATTAAACACTTCATTTAGATGATATTTCATCATTCCAAAACACACTTCATTTAGAGTTTTGTTAATAATTTGACATAAACTTCAAGACAATCAAATTTGAGGCTGAAATGGCAAGACTTGATTTAACAACAGTATTTTACCAACTGATGTGGTGGTGGCTTGTGAATTTTAATTATTTTCTTGTATAAATCACAACAGGTGGTACGAGAAAGCCCTAGCTATGTATACGAACTTGCAGAGAAGCAGCTGAAAATGGCAAATAAATTTGGATCAAAAATATTAATTTTCCCTTGTTTTTTTCTTTCTTTGATCTTAAATTGAAGAAACATTTTTCTTTTTCATGGTAGCTCTTAAAATAAAAAATAAAGAAATTTATTGATCTGGGTTCAAATCTCAACCATATCCCAATACTATGAAGAAAAAGGCAGGGGTATTAATTGGTTCCATTTTAAACCCTAATTCCATATGAAGAAATTAATGGAAATTTCTGTTTATTTCTCCAATTTCCTTGTGGGATATGAGAGAGAGAAATGTTTTATTTTTTGGGTTTTAGCTGTATCTAGAAAAACCAATTTTGGTTTCCAGGTGTAGAAGCTCAAGCAATTCAAGCTACAAACTTTCTACAGCACGTTATATCTTGGAGTGTCTATGAGATGTTTGTTGATATAACAGAGAGAGAACTGTATGAAATTCAGACCAAACTCTCTGCAACGCTAATAACAAATTCCCCGCAGGAAGCCGCTTCTGAAAACCTGCTAATATCTGCAATCAGTGAAAAAATTGATCAGCTCCGTGACCAAGATTTTAAACAGCAGGGTTTAAGCTGTCAATATAAACTCAGTTATGACAGGAAAAACCACCAGAAATGAAACTCGTTACGCGAAGCACAAAACATGTTTATTGAAAAATTGAACTATTACTCGTATGGTAACTGGTCACCTAGGATACAAAACTCTTTACAACAAATGAAAATATCTCAATTTTGCCTCATTGCAATACTCATCATGCATCTATGCCTATAATATATATACAAGAAAGAATCTGTATACTATATCCATTGGATCCATTTGTATCCCAAAACTTTACAGCAAGGAATTGAGATCGTTCAGATTTTGGTCTGTAATTGCATCACCAAACTCTGCATGATTTCAAGCTTCTGACTTAGTTGTTTAATATCAGCAAGATGCTGTATAGAGGATTCTGAAATGGATAAATCAGTAATAAGGGCAGCCAATTTGGCCTGTGAATCCAAAAGTGCTTCCTTGAGGGAAGTTACTGTTGATTCCATGGTTGTTTGTGGGCTTTCATTAACCAGATACGATGACGGAGAGAAAGCAATGCTGGCAGGACTAGCACCCCTGCTGAGCCTGTCTGGGGTGAAAATCTTGTCAAAGCCCTCACTTCCTGCAAGGCATAATAAATTGATAAATACAAAGCCTTGCAAAATATGTAAAAAGCAAATATCAGAGCCATATAGAGAAGAAAAGCTCAACCCGAGGAACCTTAATCATATATTCCTCAACTAGAACTCAATGAAAAAGGCCTGTGCACATTATCCGTTACAGGTGCACATTTTAGTCCTCTAGTCCACTATTAAACAGTCCTTGCATATCAAGCCAAGAACCTCAACTCAGACATCCCACTCATATCAATTTCCAGTCTAACAGCTGTTAAACCACAACTTCTCATGCTTCCAAATCCCACGCTCTAGTTTTGAAACTAACTTATGAATTATAGGACAGTATTATGTGTGTATTTATTAAAACGAGTAAGAAAGTATAGACAAGGAGCTTGTAAAAAACAATTAGACTGTACCAAGGTTGCTAAGTTGATCTATGGCTGACTGGCCAATTGACCGTTCAAACTTGAGTAGCCTCAGGAAACCAGCAGCTATCCGACCCATCGCATCAACTTCTGACTTGCACAACAAAGCAAGGTGCTGGAACTCATCTTTGGTCACAACAGCCTCAATCTACAAGGAATAAATTATGAAATGTCAGGTTCCATTTAAGGTAAGAGCCACTGATCAAATATCAGGGAAGTT
Organism: Populus trichocarpa; assembly: GCF_000002775.5. Lineage (NCBI taxonomy): Eukaryota > Viridiplantae > Streptophyta > Magnoliopsida > Malpighiales > Salicaceae > Populus > Populus trichocarpa. The sequence continues at coordinate 44,551,259 of NC_037285.2, read as the reverse complement.
TGTATCTCATTACTGGTTGCTTGACAGAAAATTTCAAGTTTTCCACAGCCCACTTGGCCATCTCGTCATCAATGTTTTCCTCCGATGCCACCATCCGAACTTCAAGATTGATTCCTCCAGATGTCTCCACAACTTCCTTTATCCCATTTGCAGGAGTAGAAATGCCCTTTTGTCCCTGTGGCTTCAATGTCTGCAAACCTTCCACACCAACCTACAGGCACAATCCCAGTGTTTAAAAATAGCAAGTTAGAGACACAATATCTGCATAAACTGAAATTGAATCCACACATATTGCCTAATCAACACCTGACCTTGTAAGAACAATAGAAAGTATAACACACACATCCTCCACTTCTTTATCTGAGTCTCAACCCCCAAATCAAGCAGTTCTGCAGGCCTAAAACTATGAAATTGCCAAAAGTAAATTATACTCCCAGTTAAGCCTAAAACTATGAAATCTATTGAATCCCCCAAAAGAAGACCCGCTAAAAGTGAAGCCACTTGAACAAAGACGTGTATGAAATGCGGTGATAACCCAATGTACTCGCAAGTCTATAATATTGGTAAAAGCTGACAGAGAATTGGCAAACATGTAAACTGATTTTACAAAGGATAAATCCAAACAACACTACCAGTAAAGTTTTTTGCAGCTTTGCAAAACCAATATTACCATTAAATCCGAGAGAGAGAGAGTTCCTTACTGTAACTAATTCCACAGGATATTTCAGTTTTCCATTTGGTTTTTCTTTTCCATTCAACTCTATCTTCGGACTACTTTTCGCTTTTAACTGCAAACTTTGGAAAGATGCGTGCCAACACCTCTCTTCTCTTCCCACATCTTCGTTGTTGTAAAAGAACCACCCACCTGCCATCTCCTGTGCACCTTCAAGAGCAAATAACCAGTCTTTTAATTCTATGCACACATCCACATCATCTGGCAATCTGAGGTGTAAAACTCCATCTTTGCCATCTATTAAACTTCCATCTGTAGAATTGATGAAGAGATAAGACAGCAGCAACTGAAGTGGAAATTAAAACAGAGCCTAAGCAGTACTGCATAATAATGACCGACCAATTATGTAGGTTGCACCATACCTTCTTTTAGATTATCAATAAGAGGGGACCCTTTAAAAAGTTTAGAAAGTGGCCCAGTTGATAAATTTTCTAGCCCTTTAGAAAGCCCCTCCCCTGGACCACCATCGGGCCCCAATATTCCAAACCGATGGAGTAGAGCTTCAGCATGGTTCATTCCTCCACCCAGGCGGACACCAGATATACAGGCAGAAACACTTAAACTATGGCACTCTTGATCCTGTTCGCTTAATGGAATCATGTGTACCATGCTTGTGTCTAGAAATGGGATTGTACAAGCAATACCATTTGCTTGGTATTTCTGTCCATTATGCACCCAAAACACAGCTCTTAGTTGAGGGTATCCATTCGCAGTTACAAGACGACCATTTTCAACGGAACTTGTCAGCATGCCATTTTCATGTGCCAAGCTTCCCTCGGTCTCTACACAGTCCACCTCAACACTCTGCCAGTATACAGAGGATGAAATAACAATGGCACCACCAAGGGTTCTATGAGAAACTTTTATGTAAAGATCTTCCCCAATAAATTGAACCAAAGGCATTCCCTCAATATCTGAGGCAGAAGATTCTAAAAATCGAAGTCGTAGTTCCTTCACTGCTAAGCTTACTGCAGTGTCACAGGGAACCTTATCCATTAGCCTAACACCAGAAGATCCATTCCTAGTTATCTTTGGTCTCTTATCCTTGCCAACTGAGACAATCTTTTCACAAACCCTGCCAAAATATGCATAAAGATCAAGGACAAAGAATAGCTGCTCAACAGAAGTGTTGGAAAGATATTGTTGACAAGCAACTCCAACTCTGACAATACCACCAGGGGGAGGAACATTTGTTAATGGACTCCCATCAGCCGATATCATGGCAACTTCCACAGAAGCATCTTGTAGTTCAATGCATCTCCATGAGCCTGAGCTCATCCCATTGGAACTTGGTGTCCCATTTAAGTTGGTAGATGTTTCCAGAGACAGTGTAAGGTGCGATGCTCCAGTAGTCCATTTTTTCTGGCTAGCATCAATTGGTTGTCCCTCCCAGAGATAAAAGCAAGCAGGATCCTTCTCCAGCTTCAGTAGCCTGAGTTTTAGTGTTGGCGACTCTGAGAAGAACAAATTTTCAATGCGAAGCCTTGCTCCAGCAAACACATTGTGAAAAGTAGAGTTTCCATTTTCAGTTGGGTTGTTTGATTGACTCACATCCAACGGAACAATAACATCTAATTCCTTGAGAACAAATACCAAGGAATTTACTGAAAAATCAGGTAACACATCCCCAGGATTGATAACAATGCCATCAGCTAAGAAGGAAGATATCCTCAAACATGATTCTTCTTGAAGGTGAATCTGAGCAAACAACGAGAAATGGTGATTAGAAGAGAGTACAAAAAGAAGAAAAAACACCAACTACTGAGATTATCGATGCATACCATAAGAGGCTGACATGTGATAACTGTTTGTGAAGCAAAACATGGTGGGACTGGAGAGGGCTTAGCCTGAAGAGAGTGGAGGCATATCAAAGGAATACCAACACTTTTCTGCCACTGGTGGTCTCCCAGAGGATATATAGGAGGGCAAAAATCCTTTGCTGTGAATACAATTAAATAAGCACGATCAACTTTAATGATTTATCTTCAGTCCTAACTAGAAACGCATTCATTTGATTGAATAGTACCAAAATCAGGAATCCGTGCAACATGTTTTGTGATAGCTTGCAGGGATGGTTGCAGTAAAGTGCAAGGAGGGCGTGAGAAGGTGTCCCTACATTTCAGCAGTTTACAAAGTCATTAAACCCAGCTACATATGATCAAATCAACTCAAAATCAAGTCCCTGTTGTTTTATTGCCCAAGAAGGCCATTTTTCATCTGGTCTAAAATTAATCATGTGAAAACTTTAAGAAAAAACAAAAAGGTCAAAAGGTGATAAACAATGGTTGCACTGTCCAATGCCATGACGGTCATCTTGACCCAACCAATATTCAATCCCGTTTTGGTCAGGTGTTATCCATTCCACCACTGCATTCCAATTTAAAGATGACCAACTAATATAGAAACTACTCTGTGGCTAATCAAATCAAAAGGAAGAATTCTATTAAAAACAAAAAAAAATTATACAGAATTTTAATCCAGTGACATGGAAAGTGATGAAGCCATCACTTGCCATACAAGTGAAATGACACCACTCTATTTATACAGTTTTTTGTATCATTTGTATCTGTATGTTGTTCAGAGAAAAGGAAAATATGTGGTAACCACGCAACAATGGAATGCCACAGGCATAATGCTAATCCTCCAAACAGCAGCTAACAACAAAATAAAAGGCCAGACCAGTGAGCCTACTCGACTCAAGAACAGATTATTTGAAAGAGAAGAGATATTTACCAGTGCTAAACAATGACAAACAAAGAAGAATGAAGTTTACCTCAAGAACATTCCACCAAGCATAACCTTTGTCAGATTATTGGCAATTTTTCCATCAGATACTGTGGCCTGCAAGTTACATCCAAGCATAAGATTTCAGAATGGTAAATCATGTCACCATGCAATTCGTAACAGAAATACTCGGAAGCACAAAGAACATAAAATGCTCAAGAATTTCAGACTCGCAGCTTCTAAGATAGGAAATGCAAAATAGAATAATATCATTAGAGCTCACTAGAACTTATCAAAATAGAATTACTTCAGTCCGTGTCACCGCACAGCTGCATTTAAAGTTTTTGCCTTCTAAGTAACATAAAAAATTTCAAAAGTATAATAACATTTAGATAAAGGATCAACCTTTCCAACTATCTTATACAGCTCAACTGATTTCCAGCTATCTCATATTGATTCTTTTGAGAGCTAAAAAAACACATTCTCAAGAAAAATAGAAATCAGATCTAACTTCTTCTTAGGTTACTTGATAAAGAAAATACATTCTTAAACTAAAAACTTCGGACCGGCAAAGAGAATGGTCTTATTAGAAGGTTGAATGTCTAACTCAATTCAATCCTAATTATGATTTGAGAAAAACCATATGCAGGATTTAAAGACAGAAAGGTTACTCACAGTTGCTATTAGGTTTCTTAAGACATGATAGATTATCAATAACCCACAAGAAAATGGGACCAACAAAGAAACAAAATGTTGTTTTAAAGCTCAATGTTTATAAGGAATGAGACAATACCCGGGAAAAAAGGAGAGACTGCATCAAAAGTTCAAGCTGGAACTCTGCAAGCAAACTGCAAACGTTAGCAAAGTTTGAGTGGTGGAAAGCACAAGCTAAGAAAGAAAACTATCATGTGTTTCTGGCTGCATATCCTCTCCTCTACACATACTCTGGGCCACAAATGCAGCCCACAAGTGGCATGAGGTCAAGAGATATGTACTCATAAGATATGTTATTTTACTCTAAGAAACAGAATGTCATATGTTGTACCATAGACAGAAAAAAAACAACACAAATGAAAATCAAATTAATGTTTCAGGCATATTTATGAGCAAAATGTTAATAGAAGAATACAACTAAATATGAACACTGAGTTAAGGACAAAAGAAAAACAGACAAACCAGCATCTTTGATGCGGAGAAATATGTGGTCAACAACAATTGAGACTAGAGAACATCCTGCTGCTTCTGTAGATCGCTGCCAGGATTCACAGAGAAAAATAGAGCAGAGCACTTAGTTGAGACTCATCTTGACATGTTAAACTTTAAAATGCAAGAGAAAGGGGTAAGAGTAAGGACAACTATAAACCTGCTGAGCCTGTAGACCCACATCTCCTCTATTAAGACACACATATAACCCAGTCATGAAGCGAAGAAGAGCACGTAGTCCTGCTCAAACAGTACTATGTCACCAACTTGCTGCATTTATGCCAAATATAAGAAATGGATGGGAAGAAAACATTTAAAGTATACCTGGTTCACTCAATGCAGGACAGACGGCTTCTGGAATATGTAACTGAACCTCAAGCCCTAGTGGACTGTTTAGTTCAGTTCTCTGAATTGTGATCTGATAAAAATTAGCAAGTTAGGAAATATATTCGACCACAGTCACTGCACAGCACAGGTGAATCCGGAAAAGACTCGATAACACTGCTCTACGGTCCAGAGCAAAGAAAAAATCATTAAAAAAAATTACTTCAAAACTTATGATTCACATTACATAAGCCTCTCCAGATATTCCTTCCAGAAAACGTTCTCCCCCAAAGAAAACTCGCTTTGCACCATCATCATCTCTCTGGGAGGCTCCCTCCTCAGCACGAGCTAAACTGGCATCGGTGAACATATCAGGATGAGGCAGGAGATCAACAGATAAAGATTCCCATTCAAGTTTCTATCAAGGAAAGAATGCATCATCGATTAGATGCTTCAAATAAAGCAAGCAGGAGACACACACATTTCCTACAGTCCTACCTCACAAATTCATTAAGTAAATAAGCCACGCTACAGGCTTCACCCCTACCACAAACAGTAGAAAAGCCCTCTTCGATACACAATATTTAAATTATGTGCATCACTGTATTGTCAAAAGCTTGTATGTTACCTTGAATGCATATATGAACTTTTTGTTAGTGGAGAAGTCACGTGCTTCCTTAAGGTTTACTACCTGTAATATAAACAAAATAAAAAAATAAAAACACAAGAAAGCGGTCAAGGTTTGAGGCTAAGAGGCTGCAGCAAAATTACCTGCCAGTTTTCATTTGTGGTATACAATAAAAGGTTGTGTATAGTAATTGATGCCAGTGGTGAAGCCCTGGAGATGGACAAGATATAGATAAGTGTCCATCCAAGTTCTCTCAAAAAAAAAAATTGGAACAACGTACTGCATCACTTAAGATTTCCGTGAATCATGAAAACATTATGCTAAGGTTAATTCAAACAAAAATCTGATCCTTATGTAAACATCATTAAACAGCTAGTATTTTATATTGAAAACGTTGTAGAGCCAACGGCAGTTAAGGATGCTGAGATAAATAAAAAAAGATAGAATGTTTGCATTTATATAAACAGAAAAGTTAATTCCCAAATGTCTATATAATGAGGGAGAAGACAACAACTTACCAGGCAGCCCCTCCCCCACGTTGAACACCCCCACGTGTTTCAAGTAGAAGATTAACAGTGGTAATCTGAATGGTCATTCCATCTGCAATCTGGTAATAATAAAAGCAAACTGTTGAATCCAAATTTCTACATTGCTTTGAATGTAATAAAATACGATTGAAAAATTGTTGGGTTGCCACGGTGCATAAACACTTTCACCCAAACTCTTATAGACATATATCCTGAGATATGTTTCATACTAATACAAATTACCTGCACGCATACAAATCATAAGCAACGGAAGAGCAGCGCATATATGCAGAGATACATGACTCGTGTTGGTCATGTCAAATTCAAAACTGAATTCATTAGGTGTCAGATTCAAAATAATTGAGGGCAGCTAGATCAATCCATTCCATTAAGTTCCTTTCTAATTCAAAACTTCAGTCAGTGCAATGGTTAATCATTTAACACATTATAGTTTGAAAATCCATGTTTATCAAGGAGGTTAATTATGCTCCATTTTTAGCAATTCCTCATTTAACTATATATAAATCATTTTTTAACCGCCAAGGAAGGACTCTGTGTGTGCGCCAATACAGAAAACACTGGTTTGAGGATGAGAAACTACTATGCTCACTTTCTGCCTTCCCCTTTCTTTGACGATTTCAATATTTTTTGTCCGTTCACTGCCTTACTAGGTTATTTTATGGTTGAATTCCCCTGAGAAAAGTTTCAGCATCAGAACAGTCCGTGTATTTATGAGATTAGTTTCTGCAATTCATCTCCTCTTACTCTTTCTTTGCACCAGAAAGACTCTTCTGCATGTCCTAATTCAATTTTGACATACTAACAAGTTACAGGCCTTTCATATAGAGAATTTGGCGCAAATTGGGGCTTGGAGAAAAATTAGATTTTCAGATGCAGGCTGCAGTCACTGAATTCCAAATATCAGAAATAAAATGCAATCGCACCCTAGATGTCACCTAACCTTATCAGCAAATCCATAACCGCTACTCTTGCTGGAATCACCAGACAATTGTGAACTGCAACATTAAAAAGTAAACACAGGTAATCTTTAACTTTGAACCAATAGCATAACAATCACTTCAAAAATTAAACCCGCACAAAAGCACATTACCTGTTGGGACTGCTGCTCCCATCTAAATCACTATTCTCCTCTAAGACCAAATCGAGCTTATCAATTTGAATAACAATCGGTTCTACTTGTACATAACTTACATACGGAAGCTGAGAAAAGGGGAAAGAAAAGCAAAATGTAGTTAAGCCCATAAAAAATAAACATTTCAATTTTTTACACCACTAAGATTAACTGCTAATCAACAAATAATCACAAAATGTCTCAAAAAATTTTAATTACATTAATAGCTAAGGAAAACACTTACAATTATCTCGAATTTGCCTACTTTCGCCTTTGTTACATTCAGCGCCGGCGGCAATCCCATACTCGCGTGCAAAGCGTCTCCATTTATTTCTGACCAAAAAAAAATCAAAATCAAATCCAAAATTTCTTCTTAAACAGACGAGAAAATTCTAATTCCAGATTTAACCTTGCAAAAAATTAAAAAAAAAAAAAAGAATAATAACTTAGGATTCCTCTCTCATTAAATCAAAATACGAAAATTTCCAGAATGAATGAATCACGATTAAGAAAGCAAAAACAAAAATGAAAGTTACCTAAATTAGAAAGTTGCACTGTCCGGCCTTGAAGCTTAAACTGGTCTCTAGAGAAAGATTTGAGCCAGTACTTGAGCGTGTACTCTAACGCGCATGCCAGTATCGCCTCCATTAATTGATGATGATGGCGTCACCTCCAAATGAGAGATTTTTAGATCGAAGAATCACATTCACATGCAGAAGAAGAAGCGATTTTTTGAAGAAACGAATCGGTGAAGCTGGGGAATTTTGTTGATTAATGCAGAGTGCGTGTGTGGGTCTAATGGTTCAGTTTTGGTTTTACAGTTTTGGAATCTGAAGGAAGAGTGAAAGGGAGGGTGGCGGTGTGGCACATGCGAGAGAGTGTCGGTTAGTAGGTGTGAGAAAGCGGGGGCACGGTACATCGGATCGCGGGGTGCGTGTCAGGGTCCTGGCGATAGATGTCTGGGGTGGATTTGTCCGTGTAAGAGCTAACAGTTTTTAAAAATGTGTTTTTAACACTAAAAAAAAACAAATACAATATAAACTAGTAAAAATAAATTATAAAATTATAAGTAAACTTTTTGTATTGATATTTTAAATACTTTAAAATAAATATTTCAAGTAAAAATTAATAAATATTTTAAATAAATTAAAAATATAATACAATTATTTATTTTCATAAATTTTCATTAACTAGTAATTAACAAACCTAAAATAAATAATTTACTGATGTATTATATAAATTAAAATTAATTTTATTATCTCCATCTTTCTTTTTATTCCTAAAAAATTTATTATTATTACTATTATTATCAAAAGAATTATTAGTGCTATTACTAGTATTAGTGTCAATATTATTAACTTTCTTTAACTTAAAAAAAAATTTAATTTTTTAAATTAATATTAATTTGAATCTTCAAATAATCTGCAATATTAGTACTCATTATTAAAAAAAAAACTTGTAACTTTTATCTTCTTTACTTTCTTTCTTTTTTTTAATGAAACTTATTATTATTATTATTATTATTATTAAATGAGAAGTGAAAATATGTGATGTGATATGATAAGTGAATATATCTTTTATTGAAAGACAGCACTAGTAAATGGTGCGTGAACCGTGTTCATTCTGTCTCAGCTAATTTCTTGCCAGCTAATTTCTAGAATCCAGCTAATTTCTTGACATTCCTGAACGTGACCACAAAACGCAAAAAAGCAAGAACACCATGCTTTACGAGGTGCAGGAAACCCACCTTCTTCTATTTTTAGTTATTTTTTCAAAATATTTTTTATTTTTTAAATTTTATTTTTAATATTAATACATCAAACAATTTAAAAATATATAAAAAATAATTTAAAATAAAAGTACAATTATATGCTCTTGAATCAAATGGCTTTCACGTTCAAAAAACGATGATTTCTTCGATCTTTTATATAACAGTATTAAAATACTTTCCAACAACGTCCAAACGCTTGCTGATGCAATCGATGGATCAAGACAGGGGAGTAAGGAATATATATAGATGTCTTTAATATAAAAAATCGATGTTCTAATGTAATTCTTTAGTTTTTTTTATTAACATGGTTGTCCGGACCAGTTTGCGTACATCTTAACTAATTTCACGGGTCTTAAAATTTATGATTATATAAACCTCCAATAACCCTGAGTTTTATAAAACTCTAATTAATAATTTAAAAAAAAAAAAACAAACTTAAAACTTAAGGAGTTAATCTAAACCTATTAAGTTTAACCCAAGGATGTGTTCTATCACGCAAATAATTGAATATCTACTGTCATAACTTTCATTATCACCGCATCACTATCACCATTATCCTCGTCGTTATCAAAATAAGTCTTCAAAATCATAATGTCTAGAGACTTTAGCCGTTTTCCACCGACTTTAGCCGTTTTCCACCGGCTCTTTCCCATTGTAATTAGTCATTGGGATATTGGGATATACTTGTGAACGGGGTATTTGGAAGTACCATAATAATTTAAAGTGTTTTTTATTTAAAAATATATTAAAATAATATTTTTTAAATTTTTAAATAAATATTTAATATCAGTACATTAAAATAATTTAAAAATATAAAAATTTAAATTTTTAAAAAATATAATTTTAACCGCATCCCAAACACTGCCGACATCTCTTTGTTCATCGATCTTCAGTAAAGTTTTGAATTCGAGGGGAAAAAAGAAAACAGAGGGTAGTGGACTACTGATTTTAAAGCTCGAGTGGAGTACATGATGGACTTTGAAGTTCGAGCTTGGGTGAATTAAAGTCATCTGTAGGCTAAGACCCAGCAGTGCATCTTGGATAAAAGTTAGGCCATAGGAGAGATGAACAGACGCCCAACAACTATTCATGCCTCAAGGCCTAACTTAGTTCTGTGGAGAGCCTTCACTTCTTGGTAGGCCCGTTGTTTCAATGGGAAGAGAAACTAGCATCCTTTTTCTTTTTTACAAATGTTCGGAACTAATTTCTTTACTTTTCTACATTGAATTTAATTATAATATTTAATTTTAATTTAATTTAATTAATTAATTAATAAAATTCATATATTTTAAAAAAATAAAATTTATTTTGTTTTGTTTCTTATATTACTATCATCACCTTCATCTTATTCTTTCTTCAAAAGTTTCTAAAAAAGAATGGATAGATAGATATTTTGAAAAGACTAGTTTAAACATTAATTTCTTCTATTTAGTGTAGTAAATTAAAGGCATATGATTTATTTTTATATCATTTTTAAAAAATAAATTTCATTTAAAATTTAATTTTTAACACTTAAAATCATTTCAAATATAAGTTTTCATTAAAACCTCCAAACATGTTGTTAATGAATTTCAAGCATTGAATTTAGAAAAGGATATAATACTTTATCATAAATTTATCCATTTATCAAAATTTAGATGTAACCTCTTATCCATAAATTAGGTTCAAGAAATAACACAAATTAACTTGTACTAAAATACTATGGCATTTTATTGTAATAATGAACAATGAAATGCTAAGACTTTTTTCACTCTGGTCTTTAAGGATTTTGATGATTTTAAAAAAAAAAATAAACTTTTTTTTTCAATTTCATCCTTCAACATTGAATTTATTAGGCATTGGTTTTCATAATTTATTTAGATTTATTGTCTATTGAGTTATCCCGGTCTTATGACCTAAGTCGCGAGTTTTATGGGTTAGTCGTGTTGATTAGAAAATGGGCTTCATAATTGTTTTTTATTTGATTTCTATGAGGTTATCACAGTTTCATGACTCAGGTTACGAGTTTTACGGGTTAGCCAAGTTGACTCGAATTTTTTTGTCCTTTTTTAATTGAATTTTTCTTTTCAATTTTATCCTTTAACATTGGGTTGATTGGGGATTGAACTTTGTGATTTTTTATGATTTTTTTTTCTATGGAATTATTCTGGTCTCCTAAACTGGGTTTGACAGGTTAACTTAAGTTAACTTGAGTCATTTATTTTGTTTTATTTTATTATATTATATTTTAGTTTAATCCTTCAACACTGAGTTAGGTTGAGCTTCTAATTTATTTATTTTATTTACTTTATATGCGATTATTGTGGTCTTATGACCCAAGTTGCGAGTTATGTTGGTTGACTCGAGTTTTTTTTTTTCTTTGTTGGTTTTTCTTTAATTTCATCATTCAATATTAGGTTGATTGGGAATTAGGCTTCATGATTTTTTTTATTTGTGTTTTATGAGATTATCTCAGTCTCATAACTCGGGTTTAGCATGTTAACCCGAGTTGACCTGACTCATTTTCTTAGTTGAATTTTGTTTTTAATTTCATCCTTCAACATCAAGTTGATTGAGAATTGAGTTTAATACTAGTTTTTTTTTTTACTTTCTATAAGGTTATCAAGGTCTTCTGGTCTAGGTAGTGAATTTGGAAAGTTAAACCGAGTTGATTCGAGTCAATTTAATATGTTATCATTTTAACATTTTAAAAAAATATCATCTTGCTTTCTTTGAGTCAAACTATATCTTTATTGATTGTCCAAATTGTCTTTAAACCTACCAAGTCAATAAGGTCATATCAGGTCAATCCTTTACAGTTAAAAAAAATCTACTAAAAAAAACTTTAACAATACTTGGATATTAACAAAAGGTGTTGGCATTTCATTGTAGCAATGAATAATAAAATGTCAATGCCTATTTCACTTTGGTCATCAAAATTTCTTAGGACATGTTTTATTTAAAAATTAATATTTTTTTTTCAATTTCATCATCTAACAATGAGTTTTCTGATTTTAGACTTCATAACTTTTTATGGAGTTATATTGGTTTACTGGGTTGATTGAAAATTGAGCTTCATAATTATTTTTTTATTTGCTTGCTATGGGGTTATCACGATCTCAAAACTCAAGTCGCGAGTTTTGTGGGTTAGTTAGGCTAACTCGAGTTTTTGTTGTCCTTTTTAATTAAATATATTTTTTAAATTTCATCTTTTAACATTATGTTGATTGGGTTTATAATTTTTTTCGATTTGCTTTCTATGGAGTTATCTATATTTCCTAACTTGGGTTTGACAAGTTAATCCAGGTTGACTCTCTCATTTTCTTTGTTATTTTTATTATTATTATTATTTTATCTCAATTTAATCTTTAAATATTGGGTTGATTTGTAATTGAACTTCATGATTTTTGTTATTTTCTTTCTATGGTGTTATCATAGTCTTATAACTCGGGTCACGAGTTAGGTTAGTTGACTCAAGTTTTAGTTTTTTCCTTTTTTATTTGATTTTTTTTTCAATTTAATCCTTAGATATTGTGTTGATTGAGAATTAGGCTTTATAATTTATTTTGATTTGTTTTTTATGAGGTTATCTTGGTCTCATGACCTAGATCACTAGTTTAATCGGTTGACTCAAGTGTTTCTATAGGGTTATTAGGGTCTTATGGACCTGAGTAGTAGATTTGACAAGTTAACTTGAATTGATCTAAATCGGTCTAATATATTATCGTTTTAGTATTTAAAAAAGACATCATCTTGATTTGTTTTAGTTAAACTATATTTTTATTGGCTGTTTGAGTTGTCTGTGAACCTGCCGAGTTAAACAGGTCACATCAGGTCAATCTCTATATAGTTTAAATTTTTTATACTAAAAAACAAATTAACAACACATGGATATTTTTTCATGTCCAAAAAAAAATTTGATATAACCCGCAGCATAACATGTTCAATGATGTATTAAGATTGTTAAATTGAATGGTCTGTAACTTGAACAAATTTCAAATAAGACTTTTTGATTAGGTATTGAATGGACAATAACTTGGGCTGATGGGTGCACTATAACCCATTGTTGCTTGGTCGGTACAAACTTTGGAAACACCTTTTTAAGTTTGATCATAAAACAAGAATATATACATTAGTAAATCATAATGCTTCCGTCGAGGTAGTTTATGGTTTTTGGGAGATAAAAACTATAGTTAGATCTAGATTGTTAGTATATGTTGCACTATGGGTCATATTAATTGCTTTTGATGTAAAAAAGGTAGGCATTGCTAGCATATTCTCCATTAAAAAACAAAAATCATGTAGAGGTTAGCTTAAAGTGACTCGATCTCCTCAGTGAGTTCATAGGCAACTTAAACAATATGAAAGCATAACAACAAAACTAAACATTCACAAAATCAAGCATAAATAAAATGACAAAATATTTATCTAAGACAGTGATAACTTTATAAAAAGCAAAGCAACAAATCATGAAAACTAATTTAAATTAAACATAATGTTAAATGATGAAATTGAAAGAAAAAAAAGTCCAAGATTTTTTTTTAAAAAAAAAACAAAACCAAATAGTGAAATTGAACAAAAAAATCAAAGCACCTAAAAAACGATTCAAGTGTGCAGCCCTAGGCCTTAAAAAGAAAAACTTGGACGCACAGGCCTATATTCGAGGTCCACGTGATTAGGCTTTGATAATTTTTTTATACGGGGCAAATGACATGTTATCTGTCCCTGTTTATTTTTTTAAAGAAGATTTTGCGATGCGTCGCTTGCTCTGCCTTAATTTTCACGACAAAAAAACCTAAATAAACCTATTTTTGCCTTTAAAAAACAATTCAAAAACCAACTCAAAACCCATAATCTTCTTAATGTCAAATTTATTATCTCATGCAATTTAAAAGGTGAAATAACATTCTAGTGAAACTATTCTCGTCAAATGGAACTTACTGATACCAGAATTAATTATTTTAGTGATTAAAATCAGTGTCAACGAACATTTTCTTTCTCTACAACAAGAATATGGTGATTTTTTCTTTTCCACCTCAAAACAAGCACTGAAAAATAAAAAATATGAGTTTTGCACCAAAAAAGAAATTTTAAAAAAACCAAATAGACTGAAACTAGGTTAGTTACAAGGTAAGAGGACCAAGGTTTTAAGCTAATTTTGAAACAGTCATCAAGTTCCCCTGTGTTTTCTGTTTTTATGCCCTGACTATCAATTTCATCATTTCCTGACAAATTAGAAGCAATTGGCTTTTAATTTGACCATTGAATGATACAATCTAGTAAAAAATAAGTTTGAGGACCAAATGGTAAAAAAAAAATAGAGAGAAAAGGCTATTACTCTAACCCACAATAAAAATATAACAGGATGAACAATATTTGGGTTCATGTTTGTCTTAATTAGGTTATCAAGGGTTGATTCTTCTCCTGCAAAACAAGTCCCCTTCTGTATAGTTAGGGGAACCTTTAATGCTTAAGATAGTAAACATATGAGAGAAAAAAATAAAAGAGATTGTGATGACTGAGAAGTCATACATGTTTGATGGGTGGTCTATGGTATTTATACACCATACCGCTCACAAAGCACATGATTTACCTGCTACCAGATCGTAGCTCATCTGACGAATTATACAGGGGTGATGATTTACCTGGCATTCAGCCAATGTAGATGGCTTACATGGACAATGAATATTATGTGGACAAGGTGTTATCCAATGAAGAGGCTGTCTCGTTTGAGTTGAAATATATTTCTTGAAATGAAGAACAAATTGGGTTACCAGTTTTCTTGAATAATATACAATTAAACTTGATTTGTATGTCATGTGATGTTTTCGTATGCAGGTGATGTTTAATTTTTGTCAATGTGCAAACATAGAACCAAATTTAAGTGTTTGAACCCTATCCAATTATGGGGTCATTGCCTGTTTGGGAGTGTAGTTGCGGTTGTTTTTCAAAGTGTTTTTCGTGTCGAAATGCATTAAAATAATATATTTTTTATTTTTAAAAAATTATTTTTGAGATCAGCGCACCACAACAATTTAAAACACATAAAAAATTAATTTATAATAAAAAAATTTAATTTTTAAGGAACTCGATGCAAGAAGTCATCACCCTAACGATGATGAGGTTGTAGTTTTAATCCTTCCACCTCTAATTTTTTATTTCTCTTTTTTATGTATGTAAGGATATCCTATCTAATTTTTATGTTCTTCTATAAACAATTTCTTACTCAACCATCACTAATTAGGGGTGAAAATGGCATTCATTTAAAAAATCTAACTTGTATACTAAAAGGAATGGGGTGCACATGAACAATGAAGGAAGAGTTTTTTTTTTTTTTCATTTCCCCCCTTTTTTTTTCTTTTTTTTTATCATTTTTTTTAAAATTTATCATTTAATATTTTCTTGATTTTGATTTTGTCTTCATAAATTGATTTACTTTCTATAAGGTTATTGTAATCTCAAATAGATGTTCTAATATTTGATTTGTGCTTGATTTTATAGGCATCTCTTTTTTATTATTGTATAATTAAAAAATAATAATTAAAAAAAACATTAAAGCACTACCCTAGTTTAGACTAAGAAATGTGAAGATCACATAATTATAAAGTTAATGAGAGCTTTTGGTAGATTCAAATATTACCCTTGGATAAATTTTAAATTATAAAATTTCAAGGGCTAGGCTATTAAATTATTAAAAAAAAAGCTCTCATTGATTAAAAAAATAGCATCACTTACTGTAATTTATACAAAAATTCACCAAACATGAACTTGTAAATTTTTAATTATCACTGAACTTGAAATTTCTTTTAAAAAAAGTAAAATAGTTTTTTTTTCTATTTGCTTGCATGCTTGTTTGTGCGCACGTGTATAGATAATTTTCCATTGATGAATAGGTGAAAGATTGAGTGATTTTATTATTATAGAAAATACTAAAATGTATGGCATAAACATTGTAGATTTTTGTTTCGCAAACCAAGATACATTTTACTATAAACTCATTTGTGCAATTTTTTTTCATTTGGTCATTAAATGTTTTTTTAGCGATTTCATTCTTTAATTGCCAAATTAGAGGCCAGTTACTTCAAATTTATCGAGGCATGACAATATTGAAAGAGAGAGATCTAGAGTGAAAAAGGAGGATTAAATAGGTTATAGTTTCGAAATTAGGTCAATAAGTTTAATTTAGTCCTCTTATTTTTCAAATTACAAACTTTCAATAACTTAATATTTGTAACATTCAATTTTGATTCAAAACTTTATTTTTTTATTCTTAATTTGAGAGAGGAGAGTGAAAGTGGTAGGATTTTGGTGCTGGAGATACAAAGTCTTGATTAATACTAATTATGGCCACGAAAACAACTGGATTTTGGTGTAAATGGGTCTCATTCAATGAAGAGAGCTTATCCTAGGTGTTATTTGTCCTTAACCTTGCCTAAGATGATAGATATGAGATCAGGAATGTTCTTTGTTTTGGGTTGATTTCTGGTTTTTTGGTGGATTTTTGGGTTGTTTGAAGTTATAAATAGGTTTATCTAGGTGTTTGTGGTACTTTCCAGGTGTTTTAAGTAAAAAAAATGAATTTAAAATCAAAATTTTGAGCAAAATAATACCTAATGCTCGATTTTTCAGTTACCAATGGTCATTAGAACCAGGCTAATAGATGACATGTTGTTTGTATTAATTTTAAAATAAATTAAAGGAAAGATAACACATTGTTCACTCTCTAATACTGATTTGCTTTTAATGGAGTTATTACGGTCTCATAACTCAGTCGCAGACTTGATTGATTAACTCAAGTTTATCCATGTTGATATAATATATTATTGCCTCGGTATTTTTATAAAATATCTTGAAGTACGTGTTAGATTTTGAATTCATGATTAATTTTTTTTTTTTTAGAAAACACATTAACGATACTTGAATATTTTTTGTGTTAAAAAAAATTGATTTGACCCACTTTCTTTTGTGTATTTTTTATGATTATCCAATTCAATAAAAAAATAATTTTAAAAAACAAAGTTATTTATGTTGCTAGATAATATATCCTGACATACATCCATTTCTTAATTCTTCAAATTAGTCTTTAGTTATTGATCATATTTTTTTTATATTTATCATTACAGATGATTTTTGATTTATTTAATTAAATACTTGAATAATATTTTTTATTTGTGATTATAATTTTTTTGTATAATTAAAATACTTTTTAATTATTTATATGTTTATTTTTTTATATTAAAAAAATTTATTTAGCCCTGAAGTACGGGTGAAATAGCCAAGGCACTCCTAGTACTTGAACAAAGGGAAACACGTTCTGTGCGTGTCTAAAAACTGAAGTACGGGACAAACTTGCAAGTAACTTGTGGTTGTGTTTTGTTGCTTGGATGCTCGGACAACGACTCTTTTGGCACTTTACTTTGCTGACTTGCGGCGCTCCTACAGTGTAACCGTGTAACCAGGTTCCTAGCGGCGCTCGGCTAAGTGTCGGCTACCCTGTCTTGGCTCCTAATCCAGCTGGCTTGTCTCCATAATTTCCTCTTCAACGGCAAAGGATAAACTCTTAAGGATTTTTGTAAAACTTGTTTTTATTAATTTTTTGTTTTGATTATCCAAACTAAATTTTTTATTTTTTATTCCTTTAGTTTTACAATTTTATTATTAGACTCTAAATATGTTTTTTAAAATGTCAATCCATTAGTTTTAAAAAATGATAAATATTCAAAAAATAAAAAAGAAGAGAAAAAGTTATCTATTGACAAAATAAAAAAAATATTTTTAGTGTCATTATGTTTTTCTTGAGGAGAGTAATGTTATCTAGATGTTTTTGAACTTTTATCTTGTTAGAAAAAATATATCTAGTCTCATAATTATTTTAAAAATAATTAATTTAATTCTTTTTTTTTTTGCTCATTTAAGAGTGTTTAAGGTTGTAAATAATATGTCATTTGTTTATTTTTTTTAAATAGGACAAATGACACCAAATAAAAAAATATTAAGGTCAAGGGCAAGCTCAAGCAGAACACATACAGGTCGTACATGCATAGGCTTTTTCGTATTGGGCCAAGCACATGTGCCTTACTTTCCATACCCAAGTACTTGTCCTTGTTTTAAAAACATTATAATTATTATTTTAAAAACTAATTAAAGTTCATTATAAATAAAATAATTAAAATTATATTGAAAATACTATTCTATTAAATACAATACATACCATTTTGATTTTGTTTTTAAATAAGATTATAGTATTTTTTTTAATAATATTAACAATCATTTAGTAAATTAGTATATATGAATCTATTATGCAAAAAAATATATAATTTTGTGATAGAGAATATTTAATAAAAAAAAATTATTTTTTCTCATAAATATTTTTATAAAATTTTCTTAGATTAATTACTCTTTTTCACATTCAATTGCAAATAAAATATATAAACATGATTTTCAATGTTCTTAATTAATACTTGCTTTTGAAAATATGATAAGTTTTTTAATTTTAAAAAGAAATGCATTAATAATGAAATGTTGTTTAGATTGCAAATACACATTTTTTCTAACTTATTTCAAATTATTAAAACTTTAATAAAAATTTAATTCTATTTCTTTGACTTTTACTTTTAATTCAAAAAACTTGTTACTAATAAAATATCGAGACATGACTTTTTATATTTTTAATTGCTACTTTCTTCTCAAACCATGCTAAGTTTTCTTTTATTTATTTAAGAAACTATGCTTACGATACAAAATGATGTTTTCATTAAAAAAAAAATGAGTTAATAAGGAAATAATGTTTAGATTGAAGGTATACATTTTCCTCCCTTTAAATTATTAATACTTTTACAAAAAAATATTTTAATTCATTTTACTTTTAATTCAAAATACTTGGTAAAAAATGCATGAATAGAAGAATTCATCTACTAAAATATGTTTTTTAACAATTTAAATCATAAAATTTCATGCAAATGGAAATATGATTTTTAATTGTAAAGGAACTAAATAAAAGTTGAATTAAAAACTATCATGCTCGATAATTTTAGTGAAATAACATAGCTACAAAAAGATCTGATAAAATTATATAATTTGTAACTGTCACTGTTTCAAAAAGTAATATATAAAAAACCATGATTGAAAAATGAGACACTAAATAAATGTTGTGTTTACAAAACACACGATGTTAAGAAAAAATAATGGGATTTAATTTCATGGCATGGTAAATTGTTGTGATTCAAAATCATGATATACTGAAATTGTGTTATTTTATTAATTATTTTTTAAATTATATTATTTTTATTAATATTTTAAATTTACCATAGTAATTTTAGAAATAGAAAAAAAAATCTTAGAAATTGTGGTGTGGAATTTAGAGCACACGTCGTTTAGTAATCACGAGATGGCATGCTCGCGTGTTGTCGTAGGCTTATAAAACAAATGTATTTGGTAGTGTTATAATTATGAATCAGCGCTAGATAAGTAATGAAAACTAAAGATACGATGGAACTAATATTCCATGACGGAAAAAAAAGTTGTGTTGATAATTAAAAACTTAGAGACTGAACAAAATAATTTGTAGCAATCCACAGTGTTTTATGAGGAAAGATGCAGTGTTTTCCCCATATAATTTAGTTTTTTCGTTAATAAAAAACAAAAAAATTACAAAGCTAAATTCTCTGCCAACTTAATATTAGAAAAAAATTGACAAAAATAATTTTGGAAGGAAAAAAAACCTATGAGGAAAAACATTGTAGCAATTGACAATGTTTTGTGAGGAAAACTACAATGCTTTCCCCAATAAAATCGACAAAGATAATTTTTTTTTAAAATCATATAAAAAAACCATTTAGAGAAATATTGTAGCAATCCACAGTGTTTTCTGAGGAAAACTACAACGCTTTCCCCATGTGATTTAGCTTTATTGTAATTATAATTCTTAACCAACTCAATATTAAAAAAAAAAATCGATAAAGATAATTTTTGAGAAAAATCATAAAAAAAATCATGTGGGAAAACACTGCAACAATTCACGGTATTTTAAAGAAAACAATTACAAAGTTAAATTCTCAATCAGCTCAAAATTAAAAAAAAATTGACAAAGATAATTTTAGAAAAAAAAAACACAAAAAAACAAGGGAAAAAAACCATCTTAGAAACACTGTAGCAATTCATAATTTTTTGTGATGAAAGCTACAGTGCTTCCCCACACGATTTAACTTTATTTGTAATTACTTGTAATTGCAATTCTCAACGAGCTCAATATCAAAAAAAAATTAAATTAACAAAGATAATTTTTTTTAAAAAATCATAAGAAAAAAAAATCATCTGGAGAGACACTATGGCAATCCACAGTGTTTTGTAAAAAAAGCTGCAGTGCTTTTCCCACATGATTAAGCTTTATTACAAAGCTAAATTCTAACTAGCTCAATATTAAAAAAAAATCAACAAAAAAATTTTTGAAGAAAATTATTAAAAAAAAACCACAAAAGAAACTGGAAAAAAACCATATGAGGAAAAACTGTAGCAATCCACAGTGTTTTGTGTGGAAAGCTACAATGTTTTCCCCACATGATTTAGTCTCACTTGTAATTGTACTTTTCAATCAGCTCAATATTAAAAAAATAAAATTGATAAAGATAATTTTAGAAAAAAAAATATAAAAAAACCATGTGGAAAAACACACTGTAGCAATCCACAGTAATTTGCGAGGAAAGCTACAGTGCTTTCCTCTCATATTATAACTGTAATTATTAACCAGCTCAATATTAAAAAATAAAATCGACAAAGATAATTTTAAAAAAAATCATAAAAAAACAAAAAACCATGTGGAGAAACACTGTAGCAATCCACAATGCTTTAAATAAAAAAATTACAAAACTAAATTCTCAATCAGCTGAATATTAAAAAAATAAAATCAACAAATATAATTTTAAAAAAAATCATAAAAAAAATAGAAAAACCATGTGGAAAAACACCGTAGAAATCCATAATATTTTAAAAGAAAAAATCTATAAAGTTAAATTTTTAACTAGCTCAATATTAAAAAAATTAAATTGACAAGGATAATTTTAGGAAAAAAAAAAAACAAAAAAACAAAAAAGAAGAAGAAGAAGAAAGGGGAAAGTACTATAAGGAAAAAAAAAAGAAAAAAAAAAGAAAAAAAAATAGGAAAGTACCGTAGCAATCCATAATAACATGTGCAGAAAGTTACAGTACTTTCCCCTTGACAAAAATAATTTTGGGAAAAATCATAAAAAAACAAAAACAAAAACAAAAACAAAATCATATGGAGAAACACTGTAGCAATCAACAATGTTTTTTTATAAATTACAAAACTAAATTTTCAATCAGCTCAATATTAAAAAATTAAAATCGATAAATACAATTTTGAAAAAAATCATAAAAAAATAAAATAGAAAAACCATGTGGGAAAACATCGTAGCAATCTACAATATTTTAAAGGAAAACAATTACAAAGCTAGATTTTTAACCGGCTTAATATTAAAAAAGTAAAATTGACAAAGATAATTTTAGAAAAAAAAAAGAAAAAAAAAAGGGAAGTACTGTAGGAAAAAAAACAAAAAAAAAAAAGAAAGAGGAAAGTACTGTAGCAATCCATAGTAATATATGAGGAAAACTACAATACTTTCCCTACATGTTTTGACTTTATATATTAAAAAATTAAAATTAACAAATACAATTTTGAAAATAATTCTAAAAAAATAAAACAGAAAGACCATGTAGAAAAATATCGTAGCAATCCATATTATTTTAAAGGAAAAAAAATTACAAACCTAAATTTTTAACCAGTTTAATATTAAAAAATAAAATAAATATAGATAATTTAAAAAAAAAAGAAAAAGAAAAGTATCGTATAATCTCTTTGTCTAATCATTCTTATAGCATTCCTTTATTATTTTCAACTTTAATTATTCGTCCTCTTATCGAATCCAGCTAATTCGGCACGAGTAGTGAAAATTGACGGATGAAAGGAAAAAAAAAGGATTTCCTTTTTATCCCAAAAAAAAATATTCCCATTTCCTTTTCGAAAAAAAGGAAGTGCAATGAGTAGAGAATTTCTTTTTAGATAGATTTTTCATGGATTAATTTTCGCCTACCAAGTAAATGCTTTGGAAGATTATAATTAATATCATCTATAGACTAAATCAATAGATACAAAATATATAAATAATTAAAATATAGTAAATTTCCCTTAATAATGTAAGCATTTTACAATAAAATATACTAGTTTTCATTTAGGTCCTGTTTGTTTGCCGGAAATTAGTTTCTTTTTGGAAAGTGGTTTCATTGAAAAGTGAATTATTTTTCGATATTTGATAGTGTCATGGAAAATAAGTTGGAAAATATTTTTCAGTGTTTGATTATGTAATGGAAAATGACATGGAAAATAACTTATTAATATTTTTTTCCAAGTTTATTAAAATAATAATGAACAAATCTTACAAATTAAAAGGTTGAATGTGAAGAAATTGAAAAAAAAATTCTAATTTCATAAATTATCTCAAATAAAATAAATAACAATCAAATTAATGAAAATCAAATCTAACAGATAAAAAAATTGAAAGATGATGAAATTAAAATAATAATAATTATAATTTCATAAATTATTTAAAATAAAATAAGTAACAATAAAAAGAATGAGGACCGAATTTGATAGATAAAAAATTTTAATTAAAAAAATTATAAGAAAAAAGCAAATAACAATCATAAAAATGAAGACCAAAGGTAATATAAAAATTAAATTAAATCAAATTCTAAGGGATAAAATTAAAAAAAAAAGATTTAAAATAAAATATATAGCAATCAAAAGTTTGAGGATCAAATTTAATGTAATCAGCGAATAATATGATATTTCAAAATTTTTCAAAATTTCTTAAAAGTGTTTTCCTTTTAAAATAAAAGGGAAATATTTTCCTGAAAATCAAGTCAAATTGTTTTTGACTGGAAAGTGTTTTTTATTGACTAATTTTTCTAATGAAAAACAAACATAATTAAATTTAAAAAATAATTTTTAAAAAACTACTTTTTATGAAACAAATGAAAATTAATAATGTATGCATTTTACATGATTTTATCTACGTGCCTTGTATTATTAGGCTAAGTTCATGAATGAGAAATCTTCTAATAATTTCAGGTAGATTGGGAAAGTCGAATGAATTCCTCTCTATCATGTGATCATCTTAATGGAGGGGTTTGAGAATTTGTTAGGACAGAGATTTTAATTTTGATTTTTAAAAGCTGAATTTAATGACAGTACGCTAATAACTTAAAATTTAAGAGGAGCTTGACTATTTTGCCCCCCTACAACGATACAATGCACAAATGACAAATAAAAACACCTTCAAAAGTAAATCAAGAAAACATATAGTGGCACTTTTGGTAATTATACTAAGTGTTTGTCTATTTATATATGAAATTTTGATTTTTTTTCTTCAAATTATTTTTTTAAGGTTTTTTTAATCGCTTTGATGTGTTATTAATAATAAATTTTAAAAAATAACAAAACATTATTTTAATACATTTCCAAACGAAAAATAATTTGAAAAAGCAATCAGAAACACACTCTTAAACATCCCTATAACTTTTGGTCAATCGTTAATCATGTCTATTTTGTACTTAGAGCCCGTTTGTTTTTACGTTTTTAAAATGTTTTTGAAAAAAATTGATTTTTTTAATTTTTTTTCTTTGCTTCAAATTAAATTATTTTTTATATTTTCGAATCGTTTTGATGTGCTGATATTAAAAATAAATAAAAATATTATTTTGATATATTTTTAAATAAAAAATACTTTAAAAAACAACATTTTATATTTTTAATATGTTTTTTTAACTGTTATTATTATTTACACGAATCGTCTTCCAATCCATATATTATTGGTATATGAGCTGGTTTCAAAGACTGTGGATCTTTCCGGAGACCTAAAAGTCTAACTTGGTGACCTGTCTAGCTGAGCTGTGTTGATGTGTCCTTAGACAAAAGCAGAGTTCGTTAAGCATAAGCAATTAATAGAGAGGTGTTTCGTGTAGGAAAGTAGAACAGCCGCATGCCTAGATTGTGGAGAATTAATGGCAATACAAGAACAGCCGCATGCCTAGATTGTGGATTATTAATGGCATTAGAAGAACAGTTGCTTCGATTTTGGCAATGATCTTCGATCAATTTGCCTCTGGTGAAAAAAACAGATGGACAGGAGGGAAAAACCGGCTGAAAGTGACTTTCGTTATTAGAATTGTTCGAGATGGTTTGGAAATACGTGTTTTTAAAAAATTTAATTTTTTTTATTTTTATTTAATATTTTTTAATATATTTCAATTATTTTAATGTATTAATACTAAAAATAACTTTTTTTAAAAAAATATTATTTTAATATATTTTTAAATAAAAAATACTTTAAAAAATAACTATAATCATACTTATAAACGTAGTAAATATTCACTTTGCATATAGTTTGCATTGTAATTACATATTTTTATTGGGATAGTATGGGTACACTGAAGAAGAAAAAAAAGTCGAGAGATACAAACACGAAGCTTCAAGAAAATTGGTATTTTTTTGAATTATTTGCTGATAAAAATTTGATTTCATGAGAAATTAAGCAAAAGAACAGTGAAATTGATCTATTTTTAGCACGTACCGATTGAAGTTTTTTGAAATAAATCGAAGCATTTTTCTTTTTTAACCCGAATCCTATACTTTAGCCACTCGATAGCCAAATGTTGCCTTTTTCTAGCAATAATTGGGCATAGGCTGATTGAGGGAATCCAATGGGAAAGTGAGCTCGAAAAATGAAATTCCAAGCATTTTTCTTTGTTTTATTTACTCGAAGAATCCGAATTTTTTTTTTATTTTAGGAATCTCACTTTCTTAAATCCTCCTATTTCCCCTTGTTGGAAGAAAAGTCGTTTCTTAATTTAACTTCAGAAATCTTACTTTTCCACAAGAAGCAAAATTTTGCGTTGTGAGTTTGTGACGAATATATCCTCATTTTTACATTATATATATATATATATATATATATATATATATATATATATATATATATATATAAAGTGGGTGTTATTCTCGCTCTGTTTTTAATCACACTCCATATTTATTACAAGGTTCATTAGTGGACTATATTGCCCCTTATTTAATTAATTATAATTATGAAGCATCTCATTTTTAATATAGCTTTCTAACGATTAATATTAAAA
Source organism: Populus trichocarpa (assembly GCF_000002775.5). Classification (NCBI taxonomy): domain Eukaryota; kingdom Viridiplantae; phylum Streptophyta; class Magnoliopsida; order Malpighiales; family Salicaceae; genus Populus; species Populus trichocarpa. The sequence continues at coordinate 44,526,035 of NC_037285.2, read as the reverse complement.
TTAAAACAAGAATATATATAAAAAATGAAACAACATTAAAACAAGAATATTAAAATTTATCCAAGTTTTATGAGTATATTCGATCATATATTAATAAAGATTTATTCTATGATAATCATGACAATTACTTTTAGAATTCTCAAAGAAACAAACAAACAAAAACAATATTTTCCGAGGGATCCTGTATTATTAAACAAACACAAAATTTCCAAGTTTCAACTGGTTTCTCTTCCTGGAATCACTTTATTAGGAGAGTATATCCGACGAAGAAAATTATATTCCGTGGATCAAATTCCAGCTTTCATGCACTGAATGGCTAGGAAACAAATGTTGCTTTTGTTGAAAATGTTACAAAATATCCACCCACCACCTCTTTGTTAACGAGAGCGAGCTAATCAAGCTTGCTAATTGTTTTTATAGCGTGTTTATTAATTTTTTAAAATATTTTTTATTTAGAAATATATTAAAATAATATTTTTTTATTTTAAAAAAAATATTTTTGATATTAGCGCATCAAAATAATTTAAAAACACTAAAAAAATAGTAATTTTAAGTAAATAAAAAAATAAAAAATTTTAATTTTTTTCAAGTGACCTGAAATAGATCTAGTTTGTTTTCAAATCATGGCTAGGGTTATAAGCATAGATCATAAGAAATTATAATATGCAACCATCTAGGTGGTGGTTTAGTGGTAAGAACTTGGGACCAAGAAGTTTGCTCCCTCTGTGGTCTCAGGTTCGAGCCCTGTGGTTGCTCATATGATGGCCACTGGAGACTTACATGGTCGTTAACTTCAGGGTCCATTGGATTAGTCGAGGTGCATGCAAGCTGATCCAGACACCCACGTTAAACTAAAAAAAAAAATTATAATATGCTCCACGCACTAAACAGCAAAAAGAAAAAGGAGTAGCGGGTTTGGCATTGATAGAAAGGGAAAGCTTACACGCTAGGAAAATTACCTTTCGTAGAAGCTAACAGGTTGCATGAAAGAAGTAATGAATAAATCATGCATGCATGAATCAACCGGCAAAGTTGGACCCGCCGACTTAGATTAGGTTTAATAACTATATATTTTATATAGTTTTTAACATATCGAGATAAAGTTTATATATAAACCATAGATAGATTATTCATATTTAAATTAATTTATTTATGAAAACTTTTTTTATATATATAATCTTGAGGTTAGAATGATAATTTGAAAGGTAACCCTGAATATTTTTGAAAGGCAACCCTGAATATAGATCCCTTGTCAGTATACATCATGAATCTAGGATGATTATTTTTAATTCGATTTAGTTTTTATTTATAAAAATAATCAAATTAAAATTTTATAAAAACAATCAAATTAAAAAAAAACTAAAAGCAAACTGAAATTGGTTCCAACCGACTGGTTTCGGTTTAGTTTGGTTTGATTTGGTTTGGTTATTTTATATTAAAAACTGAAAATTATTTTGTTTTTTGGGTTTTTTTTGGACTTTCTAATAGGTTTTTTCGGTTCGGTTCGGTTCGGTTTATTTCTTAACCAAACCGATTCGGTTTGGTTTGATTTTTTTATTTCAGACTTATAAAACCAAAACTGAACCAAACCAAATTTTTTTAAAAATATTTTAATCTATTTTTTTTCATGATTCGATATTTTTAGCTATTTTTTTATGATTTAATTAATTTAATCAATTTATTAATTTTTTTACTCACCCCTACGCGCCCTACTGAGTTGAAAGGTTGAACTAGCTAGCAATCTTTAATGCAGACAATCGAAACCAATCATAGGGGAGAAAAGAATATCTCAAGGCATCATTCGGCTCCATCTCTTTGGAGCAATGCCTGTGGACTGTGGTCGATGTCTTGCAGCAAACAGTTTTGTACATGTCTTTCTCGCGAGGTCTATTGTTGAAGTAAAATCCTTTGTTTGCATTAGACAATTTGACACTTTTTCCTCGCCTAGCTATTGCTCATTTATTTTATTTTTCTCCATGGATTTTCATTTCCCCCATTTGGTCTACATATAAAAAAGAGAGAGACCTGCTTTACTTTTGAAAGAGATGGATATTATCATAAATGTTTTTTTTATAATCATATTTAATATATATATTTTATAATAATATCGCTAAGTAACCTTTACAATGACATAAAAATTATTATGAGAGAGTTATATTGATTTTGTTTCGAAGACATCTAACTAATTACATTATTTTGAAAAAATAAAAAGATCAAAACACTCATGAGTAATACGCATTGTATTATTTTATTGTGTGATTAAATTAATAATTTTAATGTGTAAAAAAGTAAAAATAACCGATCTTACCTCGATAAATTTATAAAAAATAATTGTGTCATGATAAAAAAAATTACCTTACTCTTAGTGTCTAGTTTAAAGATTTTTTTGGATCCATGATAATTTTATCATTAGAACATTGTAATGAATAATGTTTAGAGTTTTGGTGAACAATAATTCGCATATAAGTTTTTTTAAAATTTTATATTTTTTTAATATGACTCTAGTCGTTTTTATATTTTTTAATTAATTTTTTTTTATTTTTTTCAATACTAGGTTAATTAAGAATTAAATTTCATAATTTGTTTTAATATGTTTTCTATTGAGTTACCTCATTCTCATGACCTAAATCAAAGGTTAGCCAGATTAACCCGGGTTGATACAAATATTTTTTTTAATTGATTTTTTTAATGTCATTATTCAAGACTAAGTTTATTGGAAATTGAACTTAATAATTTTTTTTAATTTAGTTTCTACAGGGTTATTATATTCTTGTGACTTGACATTTAAATTGACAGGTTAACCCAGATTCATCCGAATCGATTCAATATGTTTTCATCTTAATATTTATAAAAAAATCCTATCTTAAATGTTTATTTTAAATAAAACTAAGTTTTTACCGATCATTCAGGTTAGTTTTAGACTTGTCAAGTCGCAATTTATTACATCAAATCAATTCTCACACTGTTCAACTCTTTACTTTTACTATTTTTTTTTAATAATACTTGAATATTATTTATATTAAAAAAGATATTTAATTCAACCCATAATGTGTAGCACCTATGATGAAGTTGCATGGTGCTCAAATTCAAAAACCACCACTTTTGACTCTAAGGATTTCATAAATGTTTTTGGAGTTTGGACACCAAGTCTTGACTAGAATTTTGAATAGTCAGCCACCCATACTGTTGAGCTGACCAGCCTTGGAAAACTAAGCTACCCGTCCATATTCTAACTAAAATGGAGATTACTAAATACCAAGGGGGGTTCTTCAATGCTGTATGCATGCTTGACAATCAAGAAAACTTAGCTTCTCAAGCAAACTATGTTGGCCAAGAAAACTAGTGTTTGATTTTGTCGTAATAATTGATTTTTTAATTTATATATGTGTCTTTATATATATATATATATATATATATATTAAAATAATATATTTTCTATTTTTAATTTTTTTTATAATAAAGCATCAAAACAATAAAAAACAAAAAAAAATTAATTTAAAACAAAAAAATTTTCAAAAAACTTTAAATGTGAGGCATGACTGCAAAAATAATATTTACCAAAATCCCGCCTCCAAAATTCTGAGATACTCTCATTGTATAAGCAAAGGTAGTTAATGTTTTATATTTAGGTGAATGATTCTTTTTAAAAGTATTTTTTGCAATAGTTTTTTTATATTTTATTGATATCATCACATAAAAATCATTAATTTTTATTTATCAATTTATTGTTTTTAACATAAACAGCACTTTTAAAATGCATATAAAAAAACTATTGCAATTCGAAATACTTACTTAGATCCCGTTTGTTTCGTTTGTTTTTAAGGTTGGAAAACCTTTTCGCAAAAGTTTGATTTTTTTTATTATTTTAAATTATTTCTTAAATATTTTTATATTGTTTTGATATGCTAATATTAATAAATAAATTTTTTTTTAAAAAATATTATTTTAATATATTTTAAAAATAATTTTAAAAATAATTAATATTATAATACCAAATAAACTCTGTAACCTTGTGTCTCCGCATTAGCAAACTTAGCACGGATGCCAAGAATACTACAAGAAATACTTCAGTTAAACCGTGCAAGAAAACCTAAACAAAAACATTAGCTAGCATTCTCGAACCCAATAGATTTATAAAGATCCAAAAAGAAAAAAAAAAGACATTTAGAAAATAAAAATCCAACAAGAATAATTACTCTTCTAGCTACTAAAAAAAATAGGCTCATCAAGAGAGACGGGAGCCTTGTCGGCCTCCATTTATGAGCTCACCTACCCATGTATGGCTCGACTCGACAACTCATGCTGTTCGATTTACTATGATTTTGCTTTTTAATAAACCATCACTTAATATTTTAAAATATTGAACTAATATTCTCTGAATTTAAACAAATTAAAAAAAAAATTCTTAAACAAATTACTAAATACATTAAATTAATTTTGTAAAATTACCTAACTAGGTAGCAAGTATTTTTTTTAAAATAAAAATTATTTATTTATTTTATTTTAAATTAATATTTTTTAATATTTTTAGATTATTTTAATGTGATTATATCAAAAATAATTTTTTTTTAAATTAAAAAAATATTATTTTAATATATTTTTAAGTAAAAAATATTTTAAAAAATAATCACTATTAAAATTATTTGCTGTGATATATTATAATTTTTATTTGTAAATATATTTTTAATATTTTTAATATTATATTAATTAAATATTTTTTTAAATAAATATATTTTCGAGAACGTATAAAAAGAGAAGCCACCCCTAACATCCTATTAGCTCAACAACAATGAGGTAACTCAACATCAACAGACCTACAGTATTAAATTAAAGGAAGAACGAGGAAGGGTTAAAATCAAAATCAAATTCAAAATAAAAAGAAACGACAGACGTGAAAGGAGACTCCTTTTTCTTCTGTTTTTCTCCTTTACCAAAAACTAATAATTCCTCTTCTCATTATCCTTTCTCCCTCTCTCTCTCTCTCTCTCTCAAATTCTTCTTAAAAGTTAAAAATCCTAAAAAAAAACCTATCAAATTCACAAAATCAAATTCTCTGTACCATAATAATTAATTCAATTATTTTTTGAAACTATCAAAGACATTTATTCCTTTCTCTTTGTATATTCCTCCATTTCTCTCAATTGTTCTCTCAATTGGGTTTTCTTCGATCATCCCCCCCTCGAAACCAAAAAAAAAAGCCCGTTTTTTGAAGTTGAATCGGTGGCTCTGTGTATATTTATTTAATTTAATTTAACTTCTGCCAGTTTAAAAGAAAAAAAATATAAATTTGGAAGTCATGGACGCGGTTGAGACCTGAAAGATTTAGTTTTTTTTGGGTTACATTTAGTTTTTCTTTCCTGCTTGATTTCTATTAGGATTTTTGGATTCTTCAAAAAAGGAGCAGTCTTGTTTGTTATGCTGGAAGGAGAAATTGGAGAATCGGAGGTTAGCAAGTTGGGTGTTTGTTGCCATCGTTTTTTTGGCTTTTGTTACTTCTATTATGAGGAAGAGTATTATTAGCAATGATGTTCAACAACAGCAGCAGAAGAATTTGCAGGGGAGAGTTAATGGTAATAAAAATGGGTTTTTGCCGAGCTCGTTTCGGGCGATTTCGAGTTATTTGAGGATTGTTTCATCTGGTGCATCGACGGTTGCCAGGTCTGCCGCATCGGTTGCTCAGTCTATTGTGGATAGGGACGATGATGCCAATCACGACCAGGTAAAAAAGAAAAAAAAATTTCGATGTTTTTTTGTTTATATTTTTGTCTATATTGTGTAAGATTGTAGAGAAGCGAAGGGGTTAGATTGTTGATTTTTGGTTAGAGAGATTGAGTGTGCAATTTTGTTGTAAAGCTATTGTTCTTTTCGAATTTTAGGGTGGCCCATGTTCATATTTTTTTTTATGGAAAGTCTTGTTTTTCTTAAGAGATTTGGGTAGATGTGTGTAAATATGTGAATCTGGAGTGCCCAAGTTGAGTTTGGGAATGGAGTGGGATTTTTGAATGGAAGCAGTTCATTTATGGTGTGTGAATTGGCTAGGAAATTTTAAGATGTTTGTGTTATATTTTAGCTCATTTATTGTGTCTTGATACTATTATATATCGATTTGTTCTTTATTAATTGGAGGTGGTTTAATTCGGGTTAAGCAGGGAAAAAATTGAACTGGTTTTTTATTTTTAGTTTTAAAAGAGGGAATGGTGGATAGTTAGTGAGGGAAGGAGAAGGAAGAGGAAAAGGAAAGGTGCTATCTTGCATGACTGAGTGGATTATTTACCTTCTCGAATCCATCCGTTCCTTTGTTTCTGACATTCTTTAAAGTGACTAATGTTGGAAGGATTATGAGAAAGCATGCATTCAGTAGGGTTTTGTTTTCTTGCCTTTTATCTTCATCTAAATACTCCTTTTTTTTTTTGTCAAGTCAAACAAGAGAAGTTTGGGTTTGGGGTTTGGAGAGATGGATTGCTTTTAATCTTCCTTCCCTCTTGTTCTAAGCCAATTCATCCCTTTCATAACCAAATAAACTGTAAATTTGAAAGACATGCTGAACTCTGGTGCTAGCCATTTCAAACTTGTTGCATAAATTTTGTGCTTGGGGACTTCAAATTTACGTTTCAATTGATTTAGGGGACATGCATATAAACAGAAGTCTTCTGTAAATTTTTTGAGATGAAAAGGGCGATGGGCATTTTTTTTTTGTTCTCTGCTGCATTTCGAAAAGATTGAAAATTCTAGCAGGCGCATTTGTTCTTATCTTGCAAGTTAAATTACTGAAATTTGAACTGTTGATTGCATAATCCACAATAAATTAAATGGAATGTTGGTGTGTGATTTCTGGTCATTATGGGTAGAGGTTGAAATACTGGGTGCTCATAATAATAATGTGATACAAGTTGAAACTTCAGTTTATCTCTGTAACTCATTCTGAGAGTGTTGGACTTAGAGATACATGTTTTGTTTTTTGGGCCATTTGAGACTTGAGAATTCTACTCTGTCCATTTCAAATTGTCAGATAGTTGAATGTTTATGGTGTGATCTAAATTAATTGTTCAGCCTTAATGGAAATAGACCATCTAACTTTCTAGTTGGATGCCGTGTTAAAGACTAGTGAGATTTACTTTCTTGTGCAGACTGTGTATGCATTTGTTTGTTAAGATATTGTGTGCTAATTGTCGAAATCATGGATTTACCAATTGCATTCAACTTGATAAGCCCTTAAACATGAACATTTGATGGTTGTTTAGAATTATGGACATCATTAGGAAGTTATATCTTGTAAAGAGGTGCCAGGATACTCAGTAATGCAAGGATAATTTTTGATGGGAGATTAAACAGTTGCAATTTCATTGATGATAGATTGTACTAATTACTGATGTCTTGCATGGATGGTTTGTGATCATGTCTTTTTTTAATTTAATTTTCACAAGAAACTTCTTTGAGTTTTGTCTGAATGGGTCAGATACTTGAACCTGGATGGATGTAGATTGTCTTGGTTTATGTGGCAGTGTTTCATGAGCGAGTATATTTTTTCTAAGAGCTTTCTCCATTTTGATAATCTACTTTGAGATGCATTTTACTGACCGGATTTTAATGCCATCAGCTGTTTGGCATGATGGTAAACTGCTGATTTGTTTTCAGGGTATTTAAAATGCGTTGAAAGTGTTGTTCAGGGTATTTCATGCTGTTTTGTTCCAGATATTATTGCTGTCATTGTCTGTGGTTTTTCTATCTGGACCTGGTCATGGCATAAATGCATGAAATAGATGAGGTCATGACATAAGTACATGAAATAGATGAATTAAGAACTTTGAAATCACAGGTTTAATGGTGGACACAGAGTTTGATTTCTGCATTTGCCCGGGAAGGCTTGTTCTGGACATTGAAATGGTTTGGCTAAAGCATAGTTTGTGAAACTTGGATAATTTAAGTAGGAGGAATGATATTTGCTTAGCCAATTATTTGAGAACCTTTCCAATTTATTTGGGATTTGTACCTTTTTTGTGTGATAATCAGACTGTATAATTTGACCTAAGCTTCATATCATGGTAACCAAAAATTGACCACCTCTTTTTTCACAAGTTTCATCACATTAAGAAAAAAATCGACTTTTGGCCCTAGGTTTGTGTTTTTTTTTCTTTTGTCAGTGGAGATAAGATTATTGATATTAAACTCGTACGCATTTAGCAAAGGAAAGCTCTAAGTATAGAAAACCAGGATCTCCATTCTCGTTTCATGTTTTCCAGAGAGACTGCATTAAGAGTGTCAGCTTGAGAGTGGTCAGGTGTTTTTTCTTTCTCTTGCAAACAATCTCTTACTCCCCTCTCAGTTGGGAAGTTGCTAGTCAACTGGAAGAACTGGTATTACTAGCAGTTTAGTTCTTGAAGTTTTGAAAAGAATCTGATGTTTGGTTGAAAGATTCTGATTTTGTCTTGAATGAATTGTATGTCGTTTACAAGTTTAGTTTTATCCAGCATTCCTTACTAGGTTGGACTGAGGCTTTGAGTTGGTTTGAGCATCCTGCATTGATGTGGGCTTGTCATGTTCGTTGTCTTCTTAGAAGGAATTTGTTGGCATGTGCCTTTTGCATTCATCTGTTTCTTTCTTTATTTTTAGCTGTAGCTGTTATCCCGCATTCTATATCTTAGTCTTTGTATGTTCTTCTTATATTTCATTTTGTGCCTGATAGAATCACATCATTTCTGGACTTCCTGAAAGTTGAAATCAAGATTTGAGTGGTGATAGCTCTAATCCTATATCACCTGTACAATATGCAGGTTCGCTGGGCTGGGTTTGACAAGTTAGAAGGTGATGATGATGTCATTCGGCACGTCCTCTTGTTGGGATATCAGTCTGGTTTCGAGGTTTGGGATGTTGAAGAAGCTAATAATGTCCGTGACCTTGTTTCCAGACATGATGGCCCTGTGTCATTCTTACAAATGCTGCCAAAACCAGTAACATCAGAGGGATCACAAGACAAGTTTGCATACAACAGACCTCTTTTAGTGGTTTGTTCTGATGGGGCACAAGATGGGCCGGCTACTTCATGCAACGGGAATGTCTCTAACAACAATTATCCTGTTAATGGTAGCACTGTGCCAACTGTTGTCCGGTTTTATTCTCTTAGATCTCAATCTTATGTACATGTGCTAAAGTTCAGATCAGCTGTTTATTCTGTAAGGTGCAGCTCTAGAATTGTGGCTATTTCTCAATCAGCTCAGGTTTGTTTGCTTGTGCAATTTTTTTTTCAGGCACCTTTATTTTTTCTGGATGTGATACTTACATGTAATCTGCTACAGATACACTGTTTTAATGCAACAACATTAGAGAGGGAATATACTATTCTTACAAACCCTATGGTCATGGGGTCTCCTGCTTCTGGGGGTATAGGCTATGGGCCTCTTGCAGTTGGTCCCAGGTGGCTGGCTTACAGTGGAAGTCCAGTTGTTGTTTCCAATTCTGGATGCATTAACCCGCAGCATCTAACATCTTCTATGAGTTTTTCTGGTTTCACTTCAAATGGAAGTTTGGTTGCTCATTATGCAAAGGAATCAAGCAAACAACTTGCCGCTGGAATTGTGACCCTAGGAGACATGGGATATAAGAAGTTGTCCAGCTATTGCTCGGAGCTCCTTCCCGATTCTCATGGTTCCCTCCAATCAGGGAATCCTGGCTGGAAAAGCAATGGAACTGTTAATGGCCATTTTCCTGATGCAGATAACATTGGAATGGTGTGTATTGTGCTTCTCCTTTTGTTTTGTTAAAGTGCTTCTAGAACCTTTTTTTTGTTCTCCACTCTGCTTCTTTTTACCCTTAAGCTAACTCCAAAGTAAATGTGTTTTGTTTGCTTTAACGAGCTTTGTTGGAGAGAATGAATGAATATTACTTGATAGCAATGGCATGACAAGAGTATTAAGTTACACTCCTATGCAAGTAATGTTCATTTGTTCTGAGGGATGAGTTTCTGCTCATGCATGTTATGTTAGGAAGTAGTTGTGAGATTATGCTACTGTGTTTCATCTGCATTAGTTTTTTCTGCCTTGATTTTGATCTGGTACAAGCACAATTGTTCTTGTAGAATTTTGTCTCCTTCTTATGCACTCTCTGTTTTTCAGGTTGTTGTCAGGGATATTGTTAGTAAACTTGTTATTGCCCAGTTTAGAGCTCACAAGAGTCCAATCTCAGCATTGTGCTTTGATTCTAGTGGGACGCTTTTAGTGACCGCCTCAATCCAGGGTCATAACATTAATGTTTTCAAAATAATGCCTGGACTCCAAGGAAGCTCTTCTACTGGTGCATCTTATGTACACCTGTACAGGCTGCAGCGTGGATTTACAAATGCAGTAAGATCAGAACAAATGTTTTCATGTTTTTTTTTTAATTATTATTGCACCATTAGCAACTTAGATTCGATCTTTGTTTAATTTGTTTCTTCTGGATTTATTTCTCAGGTTATACAGGACATCAGTTTCAGTGATGACAGCTCCTGGATTATGATAAGTTCATCAAGGGGGACAAGCCATTTATTTGCTATTAATCCATTGGGAGGAACAGTGAACTTTCAATCTTCTGAATCTAGTTATGTCTCAAAACATAGTGGTTTGGGAGGAATGAATAAGCCAACTGTTAGTTGCCCTCCCTGTTTAGGTTTACAAATGCATAATCAACAGAGCCTTTGTGCAACTGGCCGCGCAGTTACACTATCTGCTGTCAGCAGAATAAGAAATGGAAATAATGGTTGGAGAGGCACCGTAACTGGTGCAGCAGCGGCTGCTACAGGCAGACTGGGATCCCTTTCTGGTGCTATTGCCTCATCTTTTCACAAATGCAAAGGAAATAATGATATGTATGGGGATGGGACCTCTTTCAAGTCAAAGTACCATCTTCTAGTGTTCTCTTCTTCTGGTTCTATGATACAGTATACTTTGAGGATATTGGATGGCATTGATTCAACACCAGTCGGGTCTGGACTTAATGTAAATTATGAGTCAGCTGCAGAAAATGAAGGAAGATTAGTAGTTGAGGCAATGCAGAAGTGGAATATATGTCAGAAACAAAATCGAAGAGATCGAGAAGATAATGTTGATATATATGGTGACAATGGGAATTCTGACAGCAACAAGATACATCCTGAAGGCATAAAGAAAGGAAATAGCATTTATCCTGAAGTTAGAGGTGCAGTCACAAATACAAAGATCAGTCCGGAGGAAAAGCATCATTTGTATATTTCAGAAGCTGAACTGCAAATGCATCAAGCTTGTTTCCCATTATGGGCAAAACCTGAGGTATTTAAAGAAACTGTTGATAAAAACGTGCACATTTTGTTTTGTCTGTAATTGTGTTAATTTCTGTCAATTGCTTGCCAGATATACTTCCAATCAATGATGACAGAGGGAATAGATGTGAATGATGCAGATGCAATGCAAGGGGAAATTGAGATTGAAAGAATTCCAGCTCGCATGATTGAAGCAAGGTCAAAAGACTTGGTCCCACTTTTTGACTATCTCCAAACACCAAAATTTCCACATTCAAGGTGCGCTGAAATTTTGTTTTAATTTGCTGATTCTGCGGATTGAAGTATTCAATTTTATTGAATAAAAACTCACTTGCCCCTCCAAAGAGGAAAGATCCCTCATTCATTGCTGCTTTCCTCAATGATGTTGAAAATACGTTGGATGATGGAATCATGCTTCATATCTATGACAAGGAAAACTGTGTTTAATTTTTTAGGTGCTGCAAGCTGCCAAGTTTTAGAACTTGGCGTGTTTACTAAAACTTCTTTATTGGAGTACACATCCTTGCATTTTCTTGGCATTGATTTATTTCTTATGATGTAAATATAATCTCACACATACAGGGTTCCGTCCTTAGATAGCAATAGTAATGGGAGTCTGCAGCATCAAAGTTCCGGGCTGTCTGAAAATGGCAGGCTTTCTTGCAGGAGCAGCTCTGGCTCCCTTGACTCCATGGCTGAGAATGGTGCTGCAGTGGCTGAACTTCGCAATGGTATTGAAGAAACTGGGTGGAATGGTTCTAGGATGCCTGTAGAAACTAGGGGCTTTGTAGATAGCAATGGCAGTCCTAAAACAAATACTGAGGTTGTAAATAGTAGAGAGAGCTCTAGAATGGAGGCTCAACTCAAGTTTGTAAATAGTAACAACAAAGGCCTGAAAATTGAGAATCATTTCGAAGATGAAGGTGATGAATTTGATTAGAGGTACTCTTCTACCCTTTAAATCTTCAGTTCATCAAAATGAGGAGTGCCTTTAGATTTTTCAGCTCTGGAGTATCATCAAACTGAATTAAGCAAGCACACGATTATGCTGTCATGCTCTAACATGAAATCCCCTCCCCTCCCCTCCTTTTTTTTCTTCCTTTCAGGCCTGCAGTTATTCTTTTATTCCGTGGAATGTTCGTTAGCCATGTTAATATTGTGGATGGAATTGTAGACAAGAGTGAGGCTTAGGTGGTTTGACTGTGAAGCGGAACTGTGGATACTATTATGTTATTGGGGTTTCGTACTTCTGTTGACATTGTAAATAACAGACGAATATTCCCAATACTCAGTTGTGATATGTAAATAATAGACTTTTTGTTCTTAATTCTGTTCAAAATCTTTTTTTTCTTTTTACCATTCTCGTCCAGATTTGTTGAGACATTTAAGTTTGCCATATATTATGACGATTGAATGTTTCAGTGCCCCCTTCTTCAAATAAACCCTGGAAATGTCTTGTCCAGGTTTGTCATCTAGCTTAGGAGTCATGGTGGTTTTTTCTGGCTGTGTAATACGATCAGGCATTATTGTTCTGTGGCATAAACTTCTGAGCTTTGGTCCGCATCTTCCCATTTTTCTTTCTTTGGACCCGGTTTTATCATTTAACCTCTTCAATTGTTGAGGTTCAAAGAAAAGACTGATGGTCCATTTTTTTTCCTTAATCTTCAGAGGAGGCTGGGGCTGACAAATCATGCAAGGGGATGTGCTTGTTTTTTCCGCAACAGGTCAGAGTAAACTGCCGGGGTTTCTTTCAAGTGCCACCGGATTTGGTTTCGAGAAGGGTAAGTCGGGGATTTGATCTCTCTTCCCTCTCAATTACCAAACATGTGAAGACATTGTCTGGCTTAAAGAACCTAGAGGAAGATAGATAAACAAGCACTCAAGTTTCTCCTGTCATGAAGTATCATGTAAGAAAGTTGTCTTGTTAAGGTTTGAAGTAAACTGTTACCGAATGAAAGTGGAATCACGACAGGCAAAGGCTATAGGATAATCGATCGATGTGATTGCTGCATGTCAAACAAACAAATATAGTTACGTCAAGAAGAAAGGAATTGCAAATGGAATTCTCTACTTAAATTCATGATAAATATTATTAAAACAATAGTTAAAACTATATAATAAATTTGACTTTTAAAAACAAGTATAAAAATGTTAAACAAGATTTTTTAACAAATCAAGTTATATTTTTTAGAGCAACAATTATAATAAATATTCCTCACTAAGCGAAGTTGTTTTCAAATAGTATACCATACAATATATAAACTAAAGAAGAAGAAGCATATAACATAAAAAGTCTTTAAGGTTGTTGTCTAAATAAAATTCACAGGTAAAAATATAGATGAGAGAAAAACCAGAACATCTTCTGCTGCTTAACGCAGCGAGGCGCTTCGAATGAGGTCGTCAATCTGGATTTTTGAGGCAACTACTCCTTGTAATATATGTTGTTGATAACATCATAGTTTAAAACCCTCACTACCTAGTTGCCTCTCTCATTAAAGCTATATCATAAAAGATTTCAGAGAAATACCGACTGGACAAATTCCAACGCCAGAAACTTGTTTTTGTATGTCTGTGTCTGATGTAACCTCGTGGCCAGAATTCTGGGCTGTTTCTTGTCCTGTTTTCAAGCCCGTTAAAAAAGATTCACTGGATTTTCACTAATCACCATAAAATTCTTCATGAGTCATCTTCCAATATTTGATAAATGGAGAAGAGGAAGAGAGATTGGGAAAAAATATTACACATTCCATCTTCTGAAACCAAGACTTCTGATATTATTTGAGGTATAAACACAAACCTAAAATGTTTAGTGAATGCATTGTAGCTGCCTTCAAATAGCATTGCTCTTGGAATAGTACTCTCTCTCTCTGTTTTTTTTTTCCCAGTCCTCCAATTATTTTTTGTATTTTGTTTTTTAATTTAATCCTTTAAAATTGTTTTTTTTTAGATCGGTCTTCACAATTTGTTCTTCCACGGTTTAGAGGGGACTATTTAAGTCTTTGCTTCTTGATTTTGCAAAAAACTAGATTTTATTGTTTTACTTTACTCAAGCATTCAAAAAAACTTGCCTTACAGCCCGTATAAAGTAAGCTCTGATATCACTGTTGAAACTTCGGAGTTTGTGAAATAAAACTTGCAGGGAGCAAAATCTGATATAAAACAATAACGAAGACCAAGTCCAACTAAGCTTGTTTCAAACTTCAAAGGCAGATTCTCATGAATTCTAACAAAGACTCAAGACAAGTCCTTCAAGCTTTGTAATTGGACTCTGTCAAAAGCTTTATATCAAGTCCAGTTACACGACCATTCCATTCTATTCTGTACTACAGCCATTTTCCTTTACCAAAGGTGTTGCAACAACCATCTACCTCCCTTGTAGCTCCGCTACCATGTAAAAATAGCGAGACTTAAGTCACACTAACCCAAGACCATAAACAACTACGTGAAGAAAAATAAGCTGACTAAATAAGAGAATGATTCTTTTATTATGCAGAATTTTTACAAAGAACGAACACACATTCTCACAACACACAAAAGAGGCTAGAAGATAAATACACTTGGAGAGGAAACCAGAACAACTCATCCAGATAAGAACTCTTAAGAGAACCAAAAGACACTTCGACTAAACATAGGAAACTAAGGTCCAGGGATGTGCCTGGTTGTGCTTGCTTGGTGATTTGAAATGACCATGCCTGCATGAAAACTTCCAGCTTTCTGAAGCCTTTCTACCTCCTTGAGAATTTTCCCAACTTTCCTGCCAAGTTTATACTGCCGCAAGCATGTGCACAGATTTGTTTTATTGGCCATCATACCTTCCTGCATTGAATTTACTTCAAGTATTGCCTTTTCAATTCTTTGCAGCCACTCATTTAACTTTTTTGTTGCTATTTTATCATTTCGATCAGCCAACTCAAGCTCATGTTTCAGTCTTTTCCTCTGATCAGGTAGATTATCCATTTATTTCTCGAAGGTGTTAACATTTGATTGGAATCTAACAGTATTGTAAATGTAAGAGAAGACAGAGCCGTTTAGAAGGCGGCCAGTTTCCAACTATAGTGAACTCACAATCGAAGCAACACCATGGCAAAACTTTTGGTGAACAGGATGCCAAATCCTTGAGGAAAAAAAATAAAAAATTCGAAGGCAAGGAACTACTGAAACTACAAAAGTGTATATGGGATTAATGATCTTAATTTTGAAGGTAGACCACTGTGACCAAGACTTTTTTTTTTCTTTGGGCTGTATGCTGAATTGGTCAATGTTATGATATGGCATAGACTAATGAAGAAGATAAGCAGAAATTCCATATGCAGAGAATATTTGAAGGCAATGTTTACTGAAGGCAATTTCATTATTTATCTTTCTACTTCTTACAGCATTAGTTTCTCTTCAGGGTTTCGCAACAGAAGGCTGCCCACTTTCTTTATCTTGCAGCTTCTTACACGAAAAAATTGAGAAACGAAGAAGGAAGAAAAGGGAAAAGAATATTTGACAGCCACACAACGAACCCTTTTTTGGTGGAGGGGAGTATTGAACTTCACATCAAGATTGCTTACCAACTTCTCTCGGGTGTTTCTGGTTCTTCAGCCCTATAAACATTAAGAATAATCCAAAATGTAGTTAGGAGAAGGATAATTAGGAAACAACATTCTTCTTAAAGATACTACAACAATCTATAATCAGCAAAAATAGTTTCAGAACAAGAAACAAGGAAAAAAGCTGTTTCAGATGTAAAATGATCGACCTCTCTTCTTTTCCGAGTGATGTTGAGACTGCACATGCTTGGAATCGTCGCTGAACAAGCGATTTAATCTCATAATCTTGCCATGTGATATTATTCCACCATTCCAGCTCTCCTCTTATTTCTTTAATAGCTGCAGCGTTGTAGGCTGTGATAGGAAGCTTCACCAACAATGAGCAGTTGCTCACCCCAATCCTCTCCAGAACCGGCAAATGTACTGTTCTTGTGCAGACACCCTTCAGATTGACCATATCCCACATTTCTATTATTTTTAACTTTGGAAGCTCTGAATTAGACGCAGATCCAGCTATAAGACGTTTGATCCTTCTGCATTCACCTACCTTAATCTCTTCAAGGTTTTTTAGCTGTCGAAGAAAAGAAAAGGATATCAGCTGCTTCTCCAGTCTTCCGCAATCTACCACTTCTAAAGTCTTCAACATGCCGAGGCAGCCTCTTTTAGGGACAATTCCTTCCAAAATAGCTGACAGATTTTTCAAGCGTCTAAGTTTCAAATGCTCCAAATTAGGTAACATGCTTCTCAGGATAGTCTCCCCATTAATCAAACTTGTGATCCAATCACAACTTGATATCGTCAGAGACTTTAAGCCTGATAGGCCATGCAGATTATGCCTGACAACTACTTCAGATAAATTATCCATGCCTCCACAATTTACAAGGTCCAGTGCACTTGCATTGCAGAATAATCCTTCGAGCCCTCCTGTCATCAGATCAACCCCTCTAAGAATGACCCTCTTCTCATCATGTTGAGTAGGCAGATAATTTGAATGACAGCTCCTTGGACTAATCCTTATGTTGAACTTCCTCAAACGTTTCAACCAGTCACTTTCTAGGGTAAGGCAATTGGCAGAGTCTAGCCTCAGGTGAAGAACTGAAAGTTTCTGCAACGATAGTAACTCGTCAAATGCTGCTCTTGGTTCTCCTACGTTACCCATAGCATCCCATTTATATGCACTGGAAGACATGTCCAAGGCCTCAAGGCTAGATAATCCCCGAAGTGTTCCAGTTTCGATGTTTTCTAAGTAAAGGGTGTGAGACAAGTTCAAATATCTGAGATTACCAAGCATACCCCTTTTCCAGGGTAGTTCTCGCAGCCGTGTGCCAGAGAGATCAAGCATTTGGAGTTCGCAAAGATCTCCAAAAAGGGGTAGTTTTTCTAGATAACAACAGTCTCTTACAAGAAAGGCCCTGAGCTGGACTAGATGAAGTAGGGTAGAAGGCAATGATTTAATTAGAGTGCCACTTAAATTCAGGACTCTAAGTGCTCTTACTTCTCGAAATAAGTTATCAGGTATTTTCTCTAGAGGATTACCCTGGAGAAGTAACACGGTCATCCTGGAGCATCTAAACAGTTGGCTAGGAATCCTTGTAATGTTGCAGTTCATAAATGAAATCCTTGTGAGAGATTTCTGCAACTTCTGTGGTATGACAGACACTGAAGTACCTGCTTGGCAAAAGAATCCTGTTTCTATTGAAATCCATATGGCCATATCCCTCGCCAAACCATGCATCCTTACAGTTCCAACGCCTTCACCTTGTTCTAGCATGCAAGAATCCTTCAAATTTTCAATCAAAGAAATCCCATAATTGAATGACTGCTCAAGAGTTTGGTGGTCATCAATTAAGCCATCAGCAATCCAGCATTGTATCAGTTCATTTGCTTCAATTGAAAAGTTTTCGGGGTATAAAGAGCAGTACAAAAAGCACCACCGATGAATCTTACTTGGTAACGAGATGTAACTCAGATTCAATGGCAGATAAACTTCTTCCATAACACTTCTGACATGAAGCGTTGAATGTTGCAATTGGCAAAGCACGTTCTCCCAGAGCTCAGTCATGTTTTTGTTCCTCATCGAACTCCCCATGGTCTTGATTGCCAATGGCAACCCACAACATCTTCTAGCTATTGCTCTTGCTAGAGGATTTATTACTTCCAACTCAACCACATCTCCTGCGCTTTCTGCAAACAAATTCCAAGCTGCTGCTTCATTCAAAACATCCATTTTGATGTTTACAGTGGTCATCATTCCCCTGCACACATCAAGATTTCTTGTTGTCAATAGTATCTTGCACTCGGCATGTTCATCATCTTGTGGAATACCCACAATGTCCAGATCAAGTTTCTCCCAGACATCATCAAGAATGAGAAGAAACCTCGTCTTCATCAAAGTTTCATGCAGTTTTATAGCTCTTCCTTCTGTGCTCTCTCCAACGTCAAATTCTAAATTCAATCTCTCAGCAATTCGAGATTGAACCCTTCTCAAGTCCAAGTCCTTCGAAACTGTGACCCAAATGACTACGTCGAATGACTGCATCAAGGGAGGGGACTCAAGAAGGTTATTGAAGTTTTTTACTAGTGTAGTCTTTCCGATTCCCCCCATCCCCCATACAGCAATCCTTTTGATGGCACCATCATTCAAGCATCGCAGAAGCTCCTCTAACATTTCTTCTGCTGCTTTCTGACCTGCAAGAGATGGTGCTGTCATATTTTCCACTGGTTTTATTGGAGGCTTTCTGTCAAGCACCATGATATGCAAAGTGCATGAATCAATAAGAAGTTGTTTCACCTCTCCACACTTCTTTTTCGCCGTTTTTCTGAGTCGAAGACCGGAATGCATACAACAGTCTAGATTGCTTCCGCAGACACAAGAATTGCCAGCATCCTCCATCATCAACTGCACATCATGCTCAATTTCCTCCACCCTTTTTATCCAATTCAAAGCTTGCGATGTTGGATTCTTCCCTTCTGTTATGGCTAGCCTAATATCTTCTTCTAACTCGTTCTTTCGGCTAATGAGTTTTTGTATTTCACTCTGCAGTGATTTCATATTACCATGGAGACTTACAAGGGTGGAAATCTTTCTAAAAAGAAAGATGGACATACATTGAGTAACTTCAGCAACAAATGCACCCACGATTTCCATGGCAAGTAAGGATAGGTCCAAGAGCTGAAGATGAAAAGACTACTTATAGGCTTGTGGCCAAGACAAAACCAAAGGGTTTGGTTAAGACAACAAGAACAAGGTTTACTCGAGCTTGTCACCACCTTATAACATTCCAAAAGAAGAAATTTCCACAAGCAGTTCTCTTCCGGCTTCGTTGAGTTCGTTACATGGTTATTAGCTACCAAATAAAGAAATCTTTGGAGTATTCATCCTCTGCAGGAAACACTCATATAAACTTTTTGTACTGACATGGACCAACCTAGATGCAGTGGTCTAGGCGCAGGTATCTTTTAAAATCCCTGACTGCTCATCAGCACCAGAGATTGGTCAGCATGCTAGTTCCTAGATTATTATATTGTAAATATATCAATGCATATCCCAAGAAATCAGATTGCTTGTGAATAGCATATTTGTCATTTTTAAGTGTTTCCCTGTATAGATAGCAAGCAATTCGCTGCGGCCAAGACAATTTTTTCTGCAGCGTAAAAAATAAAATTCAAGTGTTATTATTAGATTTTAGAGAATAATAAAAAAAAATTCATAACTCGATATCATAGGGAAAAAGCTAAAAAATAATGATAGTCAATTCACTAGAATTAAAATATAGAAGAATGAAATCAGAAAAAAAATTAATGAAAAAAAAATAAAATACTAACAAAACCAAGTGAGGTTGTCAAAATCCACGAGTAGAACCAAACGGGTCATCATTATTTGATAAGTGGCTTGCGCAATGCTGCGGACCTATAATTTTTTATCGTAGAAAAGATATCGAGACAATGTAATTATTTTTATAAAAAGAACAAAATTCAAGGTTATGATCATTGATTCAAAATCTAAAAATATTAAAGAGCAATGAAAAAAATGATCGAGCCAAACCTAGTGAACTTGCTGAATCCATGACTTGAGACATGATACTAGGATAACTTAATATAAAAAAAGGTAAATAAATAAAGAATACTAATTTCAAAAAAGAAAATTAAAAAAACAAAATTCCATCATATATTGCCTCAAATTAAATGCTAGGGATGCAATCAATAAATTAAATTTAATAAAAAACCAAAATAGGGCCAATCATATTTTTCACCAGAGAAAAAATATCAAAATGATGCAAATCTTGTAAACCCGGGTTAAACTCTCAAACTCGCTATCTATTAAATTCTTGACCCGGGCTCAACACCTAAAACAATTAAACGTTTGATGATGAAATCAATCAATTCAATTCAATTCAAAAACAAAATTTCTTTAGAAATTGAATCTAAATTTAAGAAAGACCAAAAAAACTAAAAGTAAAGTGACCTATGTTATTTTAAAATTGACCACGAAAATCTCATAAAAAACGAATAAAAAAAATAACATAATGGTAAAGGATGAAAAAAAAAGGTTTAAAAAAGCTAAAAAACCATGGAAACCCATGTCTGTGTCAACTTTGTAAATCAGAGTCAGTCTTTTAAGCTTACAAACTTTTAAATTCTAGATTCAGACTAAACTAAGAAGCTTAACATCAATCCAATTAAATGTTGGAGGATAAAAAAAAAACAATCTAAAAAAAATCTTGCAAGGTAAAAAAATACAATAATAAAAAAGAGATTAGATTTGACAGGATAAAAAACAAAAAGAATGATGAAATTGCCAAAAAAATTACAAAAACCATCTAAAAAAATAGCAATAAAAAGAACAGGAACAAAATCTGATAGGTAAAAATATCTATTGGGGGTGAATTTAAAAAATATCTTAATTTAATAAAGAGAACAACGATGAAATTGAAAAATCCCTTTAATTCCACAATTTTTTTAAAAATTTAAAAACTATAATAAAGAGAATACATATGAAATCTTAAGTATAACAAATTTTAGGGGTTGATTTGATTTTTTTAAGGCCAACACAAAAATCAAGTAGGAGAGAATGAAAAATAAAAAAAACAAAAGGCTACATGCACCATTTTGGCCACCATCAAGCTAGACGCGCTATTTATTCGTGGAGGGAACGCTGAGATGCTTGACTATCCCACACCCAGGATAACCCTGCGCAAAGAAAGGTAGAAACAATGACAACACTCAAGGGTCACTAATTTAATGACAAAGGATAAAACTGAGTAAAAAATCAATTTTTAAAAAAACCAAGTCAACCCATATTAACCCGACCAACCTGCGACTTGAGATATGAGATGTGAATAACCCCATAAAAAGAAAAGCTGAACAAATCACAAATCTCATAGCCCAGTAAGTCAATGCCAAATGATAAAAATAAAAAAACAAATTCTAAAAAGGATTTAAAAAAATACTAATCTCGAACTAGGTAAATCATTGAAACTGGTGAACCGAGTCATGAGAATGGGACAACCTTGTAAAAGGCAGAAATAATCATACAACAAAATCCTTAATTATATATATAAAAAAACAATGGAGACCAAATCTTGCACTGAAAATAATTGAAAGAAACTAACCAGGGACTAAATTGAAAACAAAATAAATGAAGAAAAGGATAGAAAAAGAGTAATGAAAAAAATGAGGATCAAAATGTGAAAAAAATGAATTAAAATTCTAAAGGACAAAATCAAAAAAATAAAATAAATACAAAAGATGAAAAAACAGCAATCAAAAGAATGAGAACCAAAATGTAAACAAAAAAAATTAAATTAAATATGGAGAGGGATGAAATTAAAAAATAAACTTCAAAAACTATTAAAATCAAAGAAAATAGAAATCAAAAGAATAAGGACCAAACCTAAATCAAATACAAAATGGAGGACAAAGCTAAATTTTTAAAGGCCTGGTGTGAAAACCAAGGTCCATGGGAGAGAAACGAAAGATAGGAGAAAAAACCTCATTATTGTTGAATTGTTGCCCGTCTTGGTGAGCGTGCCACCTCAACAGCTGTGCCATATCCTGGTGCATCGGATGAGACGATGATCAATTTTTTTTTGCCACTGTAATTGTCTAAAGTCATTTTTTAAATCCAAAAAGTCAAAGGTTAACTATGTAATTTTACTATAAAAAAAGAATGCAAAGACAAATAAACCCCTTCTTACAAGGCTATTTTTTCTAAGCCAAGGGTATAAACATTATTTTATTGTATAAATTAAAAGAAAAGGACCAAAAAAACCCTTTAATAGAAGACCATTTTTTTTTTTCAGATTTCAAGGGCAAAAAAGTATTTTTATTGTGCATTATAAAGTTGAACATTATAAAGTTGAACAACAACTTTGCCCCTGATCAATTCTCAAATGACATTTGGGTACCGTGAAAAATACAATTTTGCTCTCAGTGCCAAGGCAATTGTTAAGAGCAATGAAGGATAAAATTGTCATTACACTGCTTGAATCCACAATGATTCTCCTTACATGCTACAATAATTTACTGAGGCCTTTTAGTTTTTTTTTGTGTGTTAATTTTACACTTTCTCTTACCATATCGATCTCATTATTACAATCGCTGTAATTAGTTGGTTGATGATATTTTGTGGTGATCATATTTGATAAAAACTTAATAAGAAAAACTTATTATTATAGAATTAAAACTTGAAAAAACATTTTTCTTTTCTGTTCCCAACAGCCCAACCTTTATATTGTAAATGTTTTTTTTTTTAATTGCTTGGTTTTTAACAGTATTAGCGCCATATCTCCACATTCTATATATAAATCATTGTATAATTATTAGAAATATATGTTTAGACTTTATTCTTGGGATCTTGTCTCATTTCCTTATGTATTATATACTTATTGTAACCATAAATGTAAGATATACATAACAAAAATCTTCAACTTTACATGGTATCAAAGTTGACTTCTCTGTATATGTTCTTTAACATCACTTGTTTCTTCTTATAGCCATGTCCAATACCCCATCTTAGGAAGCCCATCTTCGTCAATTTCGAATGTATCCTCTCCATAGATCCTTCATTCCACTGATCACCCAGATGTCATCCTAGTCTCCATCCTTTTTAATGGTGACAACTATCCCACCTGGAAGTGGGCCATGAAAATAGCATTGAATGCCAAAAAAAAAAAAATTAAGTTTTGTTAATGGTGCCCTCTCAAACCAACGTCCTCCACAATAGAAATCCAACTATGGAAACGTTGTAGTGACATGGTCTTGGCATGAATTCTCAACTCCATTGATAAATCCATTGTTAATAGTCTGATTTATCATGATTGTCCCGTGATGTATGGCTCAATCTTGAGGATTGTTTCTCCCAAAACAATAATCCTAGAACTTTCAAATTGAAGCGTGACATTTCTACTCTCATTCAAGGCTCCATGACCATCTCTACATATTTTACCACACTCAATGGCCATTAGGATGAACTTGCCATACTCACTCCCACACCAAAATGCACTTGTGGTGTCCTAAAAGAATTAACCTATATGCAAAACATTGAACGAGTTTTTCAATTTTTTATGGGGTTACATGACTTTATGCTTCAATTCGTAGCCAGATTTTGGTCATAGATCCTTTACCCCTTGTTACAAAAGTTTATTTGATTTTACATCAAAAGGAAAAGCAACGCCTCCTTCATATCTCCAGTGTTCCAACTGAAGCTGCTACTATGGTAGTTCATCATCCTTTCTCTTATTATTCTGATAATAAAGGAAGAGGACGTGGTCATTGAAAATCCCACTGTTATAAGCTATATGGTTATCCCAAAAACACGTCTTAATATCGTGAAATATGTAATGGACAATCTGGTTCATCAATATCAGTGAATAATGTCACTAGTCATTTAACCTCTTTTGAGATTACTATTCCTGGCCTTACTAATGACTGATGCAATCGACTCTTAGATCTTCTATCACCTTCGAATACCAACTCTGCCAATTTTACTAGTAATCTTGCCTCTTGCCATACTGCTTCTTTCCCTAATCATGAATGGATTATTGATTTTGGTGCCTCAGATCATATAACTTCAAAATTTTCATCATTTGATAATGTCCAAACCCCCCATCAACCATGTCCCGTTAAACTTCCAAATAGTGATATTGTTTATATAACTCATACTGATATACTACGTGTTTCCCCTAATATCTCCTTTTCTAATGTTCTATATGTGCATTCATTTAAATTTAATCTATTGTCCATTAACAAACTCACCACTACTCTTAATTGTGTTGCCATATTTTTTTCAACCTTTTGTGTTTTTCAGGACCTATTAACAAGGAAGCTGATTGGAACGAGTGAATTACGAGATGGACTTTATCATTATAAACCTTTCTCTGCCTCAATTTTCCATTCTTAAAACGTTACTGACTCCATTATTTGGTATCAACGACTTGGTCACCCTTTTACTTCATGTATTCCAAAAACTTTACATATTTCTAATCAACATTTGGCTTGTGATATATGTGCCAGAGTAAAACACACTGGTCTGCCTTTTTCTTTGAATACAAATAAAAACACATTTTGTTTCAATCAAATTTATTGTGATATATGAGGTGGTTATCTTACCTCTTCACATTCATGAACATATTATTTCTTAATAATCATGGATGATTACTCACGTACTACATGAGTTTATCTTATGCATATGAAATCTTGTACTTTTACTTTCCTTCAATTTTTTTTTTGCCATGGTTAAAACTTAATTCAATTGCATTATTCGACATGTGCACACTAATAATGATCAAGAATTTATGTTCAATAAACTTCAAATATTTTTTCACGATCATGACATTTTTCACAAACATACATATGTTGATGAGGAAGTTTATATGACTCTCCCACCAGGTTATTGCACACTAAAGAAGACTCCTATTTGTCATCTTCATAAATTAATTTATGGCCCCAAACTAGCATCTTGCAATTTTTTCTTTAAATTATGTTCTGTTTTGTTTGTTAAGGGCTTCAGCCAATCTAGGCTGATCACTCTCTCTTCAAACACTTTCGGGGTCAGTCTTTTACTTTCATAATGGTTTATGTTGATGACATTCTTCTGACATGCAATGATCTTTCTACTATTAACAATTTCAAGACCATGCTCGCTCATCATTTTAAAATCAAGGATATTGGCAAACTAAAATATTTTCTTGGGCTCAAAATTGCTCATTCTCCCACTGATATATTCCTTAATCAACACAAATATGCTCTTGACATCCTTACTAATAACGGTCATCTTGGTACTCCATCCTACTCAATTTTTCTTGGAACAAAAGCTCAAGCTTAATAATACTGATGGTGATCCCTTCTCTTATCCAAGCTATTTTCAATGATTTATTGGGTGTTTGATCACCATCACTCATCTTGACATTATGTTTCCAGTAAATATTTTGAGCCAATTTATGCATTAGCTGAGGCAACCATATTATGATGCTGTTCGCGTTCTTCATTACATTAAGACCACTCCAGGGCAAGGCTTATTCTTCCCTACTACCAATACTCTTCAAGTCTCAACTCAATCCAATTCAGACTGGGCTAGTTGTTCACTCACTCGATGCTCCACCACAGGTTTTTTCATTCAGCTTAGCACAAGTCCTATTTCCTAGCACACTAAGAAGCAATATACGGTCTCTCATTTTTCTACTAAAGCTGAGTATCGGACTCTTGCTTCCATTACCTGTGAACTTACATGGCTCAAAACTCTTCTACATGATCTTGACATTGATTGTTCATAACTCATGCTCTTATATTGTGACAACCAAGCATCCCTTCACATTGCTCATAATCCTATTTTCCACGAGCGTACAAAACATATAGAAATTGATTGTCATGTTGTTCGTGCCTTAACTAATTGCATACCTATCTACAATCAGCTTGCAAATGTCTTCACTAAAACTTTAGGACGAGAACAATTCCAAGCATTATCATGTAAGTTGGGCATTACAGATCTCCATGCTCCAACTTAAGAGGGAGTATTAGAGTCGTATCTCCACATTCTATATATAAATCATTGTACAATTATTAGAAACATATGTTTAGGCTTTATTCTTGGTTAGCAAATGTTTAGGCTTTATTATTAGGATCCTGTCTCATTTTCTCATATATTATATACCTATTATAACCATAAATGTAAGATATACAAAACATAAATCTTCAACTTTACAAATAGCATGATCCATGATGTTGTGCTATCTTCCAGGAACTTTTTAAGGTTATGCTCGTCCTCTAAAAAAAGATTTTGGGATGCGTTATTTAAAAGAATCTAGAAAAACAAGAAGATATGGCTTGTTTTCTTCCTAAACTTGGAAATTTTCTAATTACTGTAATGGCATAACATGTATATCCTACTTTATTAAAATCAGTGACTATTTAACTATAAAGAGAAGTTTTTAGGATTGAATAATAATAGAAAACATGTTTTTATAGAGTTATATTAAACTTAATTTAAATTTCAATCTTGTCTTTCATTTTTGTTAATCTAAGTAGGATTCTCATGGAATTATGAACATTTATAGGATTTACAACTATATATTGCTAATCTAATTAGTTTGAATTAAACATATGCAAGTTGGATTTGTGAAATTAATATATTTCATTATTTATTATGTTTTATTTTAACTTATGTGGTGTGAATGTTTTATTTGATATATGATTCTTAATTATTTATTCATTATTAAATATATTTAATGAAATGATTTAATGACCAAGTAAATCACAATTTAATTATATTATATTCTTTTTTAATGTATACAAAAATATCTTTTTTATCATAAGCATTGTTTTTTAAATTAAGATTTATCATAATTTTAAAAGCAAGTTTCAATAAAACAAAAATATATTTTCAAAGTGAATGTATCAAAAAATATACAAAAAATAATTATGAGAAAAATCATATAAAATATTTACAATAAATGTTTTAAAAAATAGATATTTTATTAACACGGAATGCTCATGATTTTTTTAAAAATCAATCAAGCATATTAAGCTCATATATAATTATTAAGAAGGATAATTTTAAAAGCTCATATATTCTAATAAACTTATTTAAAATGAATCTTATTATAAAATATAAAAAAATAAGGATAATTTTATAATAAAAACCAAAGGTGTCTTGGCAAGAAAGGTTGACCTAGGTGTTTGACCAAAAGGTATGACGTCTAGGCTCGTATACTGGATAAATAGGTGGATGCTTCTAAAAAAAATTAAGTTTTTTTTTTTCTAGAAAGGGTGGATACTTATATATGGTGTGGATGATGTGTCGTCTATATGGACATACAACGCTCCATCTGCTTACAATATTTTTTGATCAACGGAGGTGTCTCTAGTAATTGAAAAATCAAGTGCAAGTTTTGAGACCCTAAAAACCCAAAATTCCCTAAGGAATAGGGATCAAATATGAAAAGTGTGAAACTTAAGGGATTAAAATGAAATTTTCCATGTCATTTAAACAAGATAAGCAGGAAAAGGTTATGTTTTTATTTTTATTTTTTTATTATAATTTTGATCATTGATCTTTCAATTTTTATCTTAAAAATAACTTAAAATCTTTTTTTTGTAAAATTAATATGTAATTCAATAGTGGAATATCAAATGACACAATGGACGAGGGCATGCAGTTAGAAACAAATAACAATAAATAGAATTATGCCAGCATGACTTGTAAGGATTTAATTGAAAAGAAATAAAGTTCAGCGATCAAAGTGCAATTGAGAGACTAAAAAGAAAAAAAAAACAGCTATAAACATTACCATGAGCAATAAAATAACCAAATCTTTTAGTCTTTTTTTTATAATTAAAATTATACCACTCAATATAAACTAAAACTAAATTTGAAAAAACAATCTCTAATTATTGTTTTAATATCAAGTTTGATAATAATATAAAATAATAATAAAATACAAAAAAAATGTATTTTGTGGTGTCTTTTTCATTATCAATAAAATAAAATATGATTACTCTATTTTATAAATTACGACTAAACATAATTTTACCTTTATCTTCTATCTCAAATATCAACCAAAACATACTTTTAGTGTCATGATATAAACTTTTCGGTCATTTTTCTGTTGGATTTCAGTAATGGACTCTGTCCTCATATTACATTTTGATCATGAGAGGTTTTTTTTAATTAAATTTAAGAAAATATATTCTGGAATCAATTTATGCATCAATTAAAATTATTTTTCCTCAAATAATTTCAAAAACACATAATATTTTTAATTCTGTATTATTATAAATGAAGTGTTAAATTTTGATTGTGGAGAAGTAGTCATTCAAGGATAGTCCTATATATATATATATTGTCCGTTCGTCCCTCTATTATTGTAGATAAATTACGACCACCAACGATGATGACAACAAAGTGTGATGTGGTCTTGACAACTCATAATATAATTAGCTACAAAGCAAGATATATATATATATATATATGTTCGATTGATAACTCGATGTCAAAGCAATGTCTTTGCCCACAAAATAAACTAGTACAAGTTATTCAACACTACTACTAGAAGGTTAGATAATTGACCACGAGCTAGTCTATGATTTATTATTGTTGGACCTACCGTTTAATCCATGTTTTCAATTCATGTTAATCCATTGGTAAATTATTATTTAGTTCTTGTATTTTTTTTATGTTTTCTTTTTTTTTTAAAAAAAAAATTACTTTTGACTATAGTTGATTATTGATCCAAGGATAAATTATTGGATTTATTAGACAAGTTTTCATTACATTTCTAATTGTATTTATTAGACAAGGATAAAATTAAAAAGGGATGATTACAAAAACTCTTTTGTTGTTTGATTTGAATTTTATTTTTTATATATACTTTAATAATTTACACTTTTCATCATGTAATTTATATGTTTAATAACAGTTTTTTGCATCTTCAAAAATGCAATTTATTTGAATTTTTTGTTTGACCCAGGATATAAAATATAATTTATGTAAAAAAATATTTAAATATTGTTAACATGTTTTATAATAATAATAATAATAATAATAATAATAATAATAATAAATTCAAATTGATGCCTATTGAAAGATATTTTTTAAAATATTGATATGATAACATATTGGATGAATAATGGACTGAATTAGGTTAATCTGTTAAATCTTTGATCCCATTCAAAAGACCGAATTAACTTTATAGAAAAAAAAATCAAAATAAATTATGAAAATTAATTTCTAATTAATTTAATGTAGAAGGATGAAATTAAAAAATATATATCAAATTAAAAAAAAATGAACAAAACAAACTACTTGGATCAACTTAAGGTAACTTACTAAACCAGCAACCTAGATCATATAATTAAAATGAAAAGTAAAATTAAAAAAAATAAAAATAAACTCAAATTAACTTATTAAATCTAAATTATAAAACTAGAGATAATATTTACTACGTTTTTTTATCTTAAAAAACTAAGATTCAAGAACAAGTAGTTGTTTGTTTTAGAAAAAAAAAGCTCACCCATTAAAATTTTTACAACGTTTTTGTATGGATTTTCTCATATGCGATTCACGTGTTCCACGTCTTTTCAATTTGTTGTTAATTCTTGACATACTAGAAAAAGTGGACACATGTCTAGCCCATCCCAGACCACGTGTCAAGAATTAACAGCAAGTTGAGGGATTACATCGAGAGATTTTCTTGAGTATAAAGATCAATTAGTAAATAAAAAAAAGTAAATAGACCACATCAAGAAATTATCAAGAATACAAGGACTGAATAATACGCTGCGTTTAGATTTGTTTGATGGGCTTTGGCCGAACATTTTAATTTTTTCAAAGCAAGCCCTAATATCATGTTAATGACAATTACCCATCACCTGCACACGGGAAGGGTCTTTAGCTATGGATTTTATTGAAGACTGAAATGTCAAATTTTGATTGTAGAGAGGACTGGCCATGCAAGGCAAGGCAAGTCTTATTTCTCCTTTTTGTTTCTTTTTTTTATTTCTCTCTCCATATATATATATATATATATATATATATATACCATAGTTTTAAAACCCGACCCGACAGGTCGACCTAGGACCCGGCCGACCTGGGCCGAGTTGAAGAAAAAACAGGGGAAGAAAAAATCCAGTGTTACCCGGTCAAAAACCCGGTTGCAAGTCGTTGATTTTTGTTTTTTATTTTTTTTACTAAAACGACGTCGTTTTGATTTTTTTTAAAAAAAGAATTGACCCGGACGACCCAGTGAACTGGTCAAAATCCGGAACCTGGATCTTGAACCGGGCCGGGTCTAATATATATATATATATATAATTAACGATGATGACAATGAGGATTATTTAGTCAAGCAAGCAAAAAATTAATTCATTTTACTCTACAATGGTCTAAATTAACATCAAAGCAATGTATTTTCCCACAAAATAAACTATCATTAATAATTAGTAACGTCTAGTTATATAATAATAATAATAAAAAAAACCCTAGAAGGTCATATAAATTATGCATTACCCTATCCTTAATGTCGTCTTAGCAAGCTCATGCTGAATTGACGTCGAGCCTGTAATGTAAAAGGACAAGGAGATGCCACGGCCTCCATCATTATCATGTCTCAATGGTGTTATTTGCTCCCTCTACTCTCAATCTTCTCTTAATTTGGTCCTCCTACTCTAATTTGTAATAATGTCATCCAATTACTCTAATAAGATTGGTGTCATAAAGATAGGATGTAACTGGGCAATGATGCCAAGAAGTCAAGAATTTGGCACCGTTTGGGAGTTCTCAAAAAATTCAATTTTTTTTTTGCTAAAAATTAATTTTTTTTGTGTGTTTTGTATCGTTTTAATGCATTAATCTCAAAAATAATTTTTTTAAAATAAAAAAACATTATTTTGATGCATTTCAGCACGAAAAACACTTTGAAAATCAATCGCAACTACACTCTTAAACAAGCCTACAATAGAGAGTAGGAGGATGAGATTAGGACAAAAGGTAAAAAAGGGACCAAAGTAAACATAATTAGAGGGGCCAAATAAAGCTAAAGATTCTTTTCAATAATTTAAGGGAATCTGCTTTTAGAGATAATTAATTGATTAACATCAAATCTACAACACATTCCAAACTATCATGATCTTAATTCTCTCTCGATCGCTCTCTCTCTTTCTTTCTTGTTTTAACAAAATAAAAGGTATTATTATATGCCGGAAGACCAATTAATTACCGTAAAAGCCATTTCATGAAACAAACGACCTGCTACCGATCATGATCTCTCTCAGGTCTTCCCTTGATTTGTTTTTGAAGAAGAAGAAGAAGAAGAATGGTTTCCTGTCTTTACACTCCAAATGCAGTCCAAGACGAAGAGTCGTTTTCCATTTTAGAAGGCCTGTAATATCAGAGTCCAAACTCCCTTTAGCATGTCCCCAAAAAAAAACTTCATGTGTTGGCAAAGCTATGTAACACCAAACAACGTAACCTCTAGTCAAATTTATGTAAATTTTCTTTATATATATATATATAAAAAACCCATTTCTCTCAACTTCCCTCCTTCAATGCCAAGCCAAAGTCTCCAAACCCTTGAAAAACAAACACCATAGCCTCTTCTAAGTCCCATGTCTCTTTCTACTTAACAACCCTCCTTCCTTTCTCATGTGTATTAAAAGATCCGCAGCACAAGTTTGAATATATATCTATGTATACATACAGACGCACGCACATGTCTAGCCTAATTGCTAAGCAAGTTTAGGTGACCGATAGCAACCTCTTTAAACTCCCATCATCAAATCCTTCCTTTTTACAGCAGAATCCTTACTTGGGTTTCTCGCATTTCTACTCATCGCCAGTTCTTCTTTGGGTGTGATTGCCAAATAATGACATAGCCAACCAAGAGAAAGAAAACGAGGCACAGCTCTATTTCGGGCTTCTTGTTTCTTGGTTTCGCTGTGTTGTGTGCTCGGTTTAAAACAAAATGCAGCTTCATATATCGCCGAGTTTGAGGCATGTTACAGTTTTTCCTGGAAAAGGTGTCAGAGAGTTTATCAAAGTGAGGGTTGGAGCTAGAAGGGTTTCTTATCGAATGCTCTTCTATTCTCTCTTGTTCTTCACGTTTCTTCTCCGGTTTGTGTTCGTTTTGTCCACAGTTGACTCCATTGATGGAGAAACCAAGTGCTCTACACTAGGTACACATTTTGAATAATATTGCATTCGCCCTGCTTTGATCTTCTCAGCTCTTCATGTCTCTCTTAATAGATTTTAAGAAATGCTGAATATAATTGCTAGCTTTAATCGATGATATTGATCGTTTTAATCAAGAAGGATATATGTTTTTTGCGAGATTAACTAGAGATTAATCATAAGATAAAGCTTCAAATCTTGATAATGGTGTTTGATGGACCAAAAACATTATTAAGATAGAAAACATAACAACTACTGGCCGGCTTGTTTTTTTTAGTTAATTAATTATTTAATTAATTCAATAAGTCATGGAGTTTAGGGTTTCTAGGCAATATCTAAGCTTCACCACTAGAGTTAAAAAAAACATCGTTTCAAGACTTTATTATGCTCTATCTAATTAAATTTATCATAGAATTTATACATAAATGTCTGTTCTGATCACTTGACAAGGTCGTTTGTCTATATTGGCTTAAGAGCTATAAAATCCAAAGATAATTCTCCAAGGATGATTTATATATAGTCTAGCCAGTGATGCTAATCTTCTCCACAGTAGAGAGAGAATAGGTCCTGAAATAATTATTTTTTTTTGTATTTATTTTTTTAATATTATTATCATGTATTATCCTTAGATTTATTCATTTAGAGGTTGCTTCTACCAATAATAATAACACGAAAAATCCTCAAGCTTTGATTTTTCCTTTATAGTTACTTGTTATTTTTTAGCTTACAAAAAAAAAAAAAGAAGGATCCAAGTGATTTTTTTATACTAAATGTCACACGTGTGTTTGTTATTGTGGTGT
This sequence comes from Populus trichocarpa, assembly GCF_000002775.5. Lineage (NCBI taxonomy): Eukaryota > Viridiplantae > Streptophyta > Magnoliopsida > Malpighiales > Salicaceae > Populus > Populus trichocarpa. Next base: position 44,493,269 of record NC_037285.2, on the reverse strand, counting down.
ATAATGTTTTTTAAAAATATTTAAAAATATATAAAAATAATTTTTTAATTTTTAAAATCTGCATATTAAAACTATCAAAAAAATATTAAAAAATATCAATTTAATATTTTATCAAATGAAATATATTTTTAAAACGCATTAAAAAAAACAAGAGCTATCTTACTTCCAAACATCATGAACATTGAATCAAAATGTCATGTTTAACAAATTGATTATTAGTAAGCATATTAATTTGATATCCAAATTTAATTAAGAAAGTTGGTGAGAAAGTATGTTATTATTTTCGGACACAATGCATATCTATCATGAGAAAATTAAGAATTTAAGGACCAAATTAGAAGATATAAAAGCATATGGTAGTTCAGCCCTTGCGAAGCACTCATTCCCTTTGCCCACCATCTGGCTACATGAATTTACGAACATGCCCCTGGTTTTCACAGAAAATGTCTAAAAATCCTGTGAAAGTGAAAGATGGACCGACATATAACATTTATCTACAATAGTTATTTCCAAATTATAGTTAGCCAATCAGTTCTAAAAATAATATATAGTTAGTCAATTGGTATATTCAATAATTAATTAGCGTGTCAAAAGATTTGATATAGAAAGATGTAATTAACCATTTGATATATTAACCTATGGTTGGTGTGAACAGCCTTAGCTTATGAGAGGCTAAAAATATATTAATTACTATTACTTATTAATATATATGCAATATGATTTGAGTATCATTTTTACTAATTAATCTTGCCTTGATAGGCTGCTTGGGGAAAAGACTAGGGCCAAGGATATTGGGGAGAAGGCTTGACTCGGCTGTAAACTCCTTGAACCCTAGGATTTTTGTGGCATTAAGCTTGATTAGTGTAATTTAAGTATTGCTAATTATGATTATTGTTCGGTATCTGAAGGTACCAGAGGTTATGTTTCAAGTGCTAGAACAACCACTTGGCAATGATGAATTAAAGGGAAGGAGTGATATTCCTCAAACATTAGAGGAATTTATGGACGAAGTCAAGAACACAAGATTAGACGCGAAAACTTTTGCTCTCAAGCTCAGAGAAATGGTACCTCACTTTTCTCTCTTTTGTTTGATGTCAAACGCTTGTTGTGGGAATTTTCTATCGCAAAATTGTCAACAAATTGATATTTCTCAGGTCACTCTACTCGAACAAAGGACTAGAAATGCCAAAATCCAAGAATATCTGTACAGGCATGTAGCATCAAGTAGCATACCGAAGCAGCTTCATTGCCTTGCCTTGAGGCTAGCCAGTGAGCACTCCACTAATGCAGCTGCTCGACTTCAGCTCCCCTTGCCGGAACTCGTCCCTGCGCTTGTTGACAATACTTATTTTCACTTTGTCCTGGCTTCAGACAATGTGCTTGCTGCTGCTGTTGTTGCCAATTCACTTGTCCAAAATGCGTTGCGCCCCCAGAAGTTTGTGCTGCACATAATAACAGATAGGAAAACTTATTCACCTATGCAAGCATGGTTCTCACTGCACCCTTTGGCTCCGGCAATAATTGAGGTCAAGGCATTGCATCATTTCGATTGGTTCGCAAAGGGGAAAGTGCCAGTCATGGAAGCAATGGAAAAGGATCAGAGGGTGAGGTCACAGTTTAGAGGGGGTTCATCTGCAATTGTAGCAAATAACACCGAGAAGCCTCATATTATCGCAGCAAAACTACAAACACTTAGTCCCAAATACAATTCAGTGATGAATCACATCCGAATTCATCTACCTGAGGTAATAGAATAGTCAGTAATTCTGTACAAACATAAGCTCTTAGTCGATGCTTGTAATGCTCAGTGTCAATGTTCTGTTTTTGCAGTTGTTCCCAAGCCTAAACAAGGTTGTGTTCCTAGACGATGACATAGTGGTGCAGTCCGATCTTTCGCCTCTCTGGGACATTGACATGAATGGAAAGGTTAACGGGGCAGTAGAAACCTGTCGAGGAGAAGACAAGTTTGTCATGTCAAAGAAGTTGAAGAGCTATTTGAACTTCTCTCATCCCTTGATATCAGAAAATTTCAAGCCGAACGAATGTGCCTGGGCTTATGGCATGAACATATTTGATTTAGAGGCTTGGAGGAAAACCAACATAAGCACAACATACCATCACTGGGTTGAAGAGGTAATCATCAATATAAATATCCACGTAGTTTTCAAGCATTTCGTGACATTTCTTGGCTACTAAGTTATCGAAAACTTGTTCTCATTTTCTCCTTTCAGAACTTGAAATCAGACCTGAGCTTGTGGCAGCTAGGAACACTACCTCCAGGTCTGATAGCATTCCATGGCCACGTCCACGTTATCGATCCCTTTTGGCACATGTTGGGTCTAGGCTACCAAGAAAATACAAGTTTGGCAGATGCTGAGACTGCCGGCGTCATCCATTTCAATGGTCGAGCAAAGCCTTGGCTAGATATAGCATTCCCTCAGCTCCGCCCCCTGTGGGCTAAGTACATCAACTTTTCTGACAAGTTCATAAAGGGCTGTCATATTAGGCCATCTTAACTTGAATTTTGAGATGAAAATGTTGACTGCGATCGTGATTAATATATGTCTATATATAAGGAGAAAAAAGCAGAGAGGAGAGAGTTCTTCACAAATCCAAGGCCTTGAATCCAGAATGTAAAATATTCATAACCAGGCATTTGTCTGCTTGGTTTTTTTAGAATTCATCCTCTGTGGGTGAACAACCCTTCCTTATTACTTCAAATCTTGATTCAATTTTAATGAGAAATTAAGCATGTTATGGATTTTCAACCGTTACCAGCATTCAGCACTATTATTTCTTGCTATATATATAAAGTTCCGGGGTGCCCAAGCTTGGGCAATCAAACCCACTGATTGCCATGCCGAGGCTACTAGGCTTGGTCATCTGGACCTAGCCCAACGACCACTATAATTTTTTTTTTCTCTTTTTTTTTCTTGTGCTGTCACATTTATTTTTCTTGAACTGTACTTGTAATATAATTTTTTTAAAAAAACAAACACATTTTCTATAGCCAATAGCTACACTTCCATAACAAAACAAGTAACAAATCCTCTTCTTACAATTAAAAAAAAAAAAAAAACTCTATATCAACAACAACAATAATAAAATAAGCTCTATATCAATAATAATAATAATATAAAAAAAAACTTGGCAGCCTTTGTAATTGGCGAATTAATAGCGCCATCAAATTATACAAAGCATTCTCTATAGATGTGCCTTAAACCTTGAAACAGCCTTCAATTCTCCTCCTTCAACAAGAACGGTCCATTTCTCACGCACTTGAAAATCACTCCTTTTCGCTTGCTCAAAACACCCCTAACCTCCAGCCTCATAAATGAATAAATCACCTGCAAGGATCCGACAGAGCCACTCAAATCACCGAAGTCATTCTCCTCTTCAAAACCCCATTTCGGTTTGAATATGACTACTAGCTTTGGGCAACGGTTTTGATCTCAAGCAACTGCCAACTCTCTGGCGCCAAAAACACTGCTGCACTCAAGATTCTGTTCTGTATTTCTGGCTGAAGAAATGTCAACGTGCTCCACGTTGCTAGATGAATTATGAGATTGAAATGCTTCGATGCCTCTGTTCTTCAATGTGGGACTCGGCCGGATGAATGGCTACATCTTTGGAAGTGTGAGGGGAGCTGGAGGAAGCTAAGGCGGAGTGGATAGATAGAAAAGGACTTCTGAATTGGTGAAGGAGAGGCGAGGGGAAGGAAACATGGAAGTAGAAATGGACATGGCGGTACTGGTGGTGGTCTTCAGAGAGAGCCATACGTGGGAAGAGAGTTTTATGTTGTGGAAATTGTGATCTGTAGTTTTGAATGATTGGATGTGAGAATTTAAGGAGATTCGAGAACATGGGTTTTTTTAGCAGGAATGCATGATTTAGAAACCAAGATCGTACTCGAGCTGCAAGCAGCATGAGATACCATGTCATGGCAAGTTGACTTCTGAGAAACAGATCCAATTTTCTCAGAGTTTTCACAGAACGTTTGCCTGGAAAATGAAATTTAACCATCAAAACTGTCTCATAACCAAAACTCCACTCGCTATGTGGATTGGATCCAGGTTGGGTGCGGGTGGGTCGCCCAGACTCAACCCATTACCATCCCTAGCTACAAAGAACAGGGCACATGCATGCTTAATTCCACGACCATTGAGGACAAGAGATTAGTACTTAGCCAAAGTGAAATTTTTATTTATTCAAAGAAAGCGATCCCCTAGTTCGGAGGGCCCCGAGTCCAGCTGAGGTTAAGGTGACCCACAGACTTTACCAGTAACAGGTGACCTAGAAGAAACCAGTGGATTTCTAAAGCCTAAGATTACATTGCAATCCCTGGTTTGCAAACTCAAGGAAACAACAGCTAAAGAACCCCCTACAAGTAGCCAAACCTAAAAATAGGTTGCCAGACTAAACTTATTTAATTTACATGTAAACACCAGCGACAATTAATAGAACGTCCAGATTGAAATACAATCAGTCAACCACCAAATCCAGTGAGAACTTCAGCAAAAACTAATACAGACAAAGTAATGACAAAATAAATGCACTTGTTTTGGTACAAAATACAAACCCCATTCATAGCAGGTCGCCAATTTACGCAACTGGTGGGTGGAGCACATGATCTTGCGATGTATCCACTGCAGCTGGTGGCAAGAACTGCCACATAGCAACTCCTGGATAACCAATGAACGGCATTAATTTGTTGCCAGGTGCTTGGCCTTGAGTAGCAAATGCAGCAGGGATTGCAGGAGGGGCAGGCATGAAGCTGGGTTGTGAGCTCATGGCTTTCAGCTGATGCTCCAGCTTCTCCTTCTCTGCCTTCAGCCTCTGCTTCTCATCACGAAGCTCAATCTTCTCAGCCTATGCAAGACAAAGGACAGTTCAAAAGAATTGCAGTAGTTGTATTAGGATGCAGGGTATTATGCAAAGGGAAGAAATCAAATACGTGAATATATAACTAAAGCCCACAAGTCCATCAAAATAAAAAAATAGAATTGGAAGCACATGAATGCCAAAAGACCTTTAACTCTTTGATCTTCTCTTGAAGACTTGAATTTGAGTCCCTCAACTTCTGGGCTTCATCTCGTAACTGAGTCACCATGCGGACAGCATCAACCAAAATAGCAGCCTTGTCTGTTTTGGGAGTTCTTCCAGGCTCCAAGATTGAGCCCAATTCTATAAACCTGGTAGACATTCCAAATACAAAATGTGAGTGCCCAGGGGAAGCAGAGACAGAGACAGAGACAGAAGGGAAGAGAAAGAATAAGAGAGTACTTGTCATTCAGCCTATCCCTTCGCAGCTTTTCCCTACATGCTTTGGAGCTAGATGCACTACATGATTCAGATCTACCCCTGCAGCAAGGAAACATGAGAGTGAGAGATGGGATAACATCACTCCATGACAGACTTGCTCACTCCAATCCACTTATTTAAAATGTAAAACAACAAATAAAAAATTCATCCATGCATCACGCTTTGGTAAATGCAGAACAGATTAACAAAGTACCAAATAAAAAATCACTTCATCAACTGCATTCAGAATAGAAGATTAGGTTACATGATAACTCTACACTGGTACTAAATGTAACATCATCTTCATGGTAATTGTTTGGAAACACCTCCAACATACATAGGTCCCACTGGGGCGCTAGTAGCAACAGTTATCATAAGGCAGTACAAAAACAAATACAATGAATGCACTTGGAATGGTTCTGATTCAGATCTAGTGCTGTAGAATCTTTCAGACTTTCACTTCAAAAACAACCATTACCAGCAAGCTTGATTGCATGTGATGGCATCTAGAAAACCATTAGACCATTAATTATGTAAACCTGGTCTTTGCTGTCCTGTCTCAGCATAAGGGCATCAAAAGGTGGTTCGGATTCTCAATGAAAACACATATAGGGGGATAAAGTCGTATCAGCTCAACATGATTAATAAACACATAATAATTAAGGTTGAATTCAGCAATGAACCCCACCCCTTCCTTTTTAAACAGAGTAGAGCAGAGAGAGATGAAAGAAGTAATGAACCTCTTCTTGGAACATGGTTCCTTCTGCACATCACATTCCCCGAATGATCCATCAATTTCCGCACTGCACAGATGATCACACATGCACATAGAAATATAAGAGATGAGATGAATAACCACAAAAGCAGCAAGAAAAAAGCCGTCCAAATCAATTTAAGTGCTTGTGACAAGTATGTTTTTACATCCAAAACAAGAAGAGTATACATCACAAAAGAAAGAAAAGAAGCGAGTGAAAATAAATAAAATAACAAGGAACTTAGAATGGAACATTTTAAACAGCCTTCAAGTGAAAATATTTGCTCTCTCATTAATGGAATTGCTGAACACTAACTACCAACAAAAATGAAAAGCTGCCCGATTTAAACTACAAAGGAAAGTAAGTAAAAACTCGCTATTTGCAGGTATCAGACTTCCAACTAATACAAGGTGTCAATGAGTGCCTACCCTCTCGTCCAATTGATTATACACAATCACTCCTCTCATTACACAGCATAGTTATACTACAATTTCGCTCGTAAGTGATGCAACTCAAACTCCTAATACTTAGAACTGAAGCTCACGTAAGTAAAGCACATTAACCTCTAAAGACAATTCAAGGCAAATACATCCCACAGTAAACATCCTTCAAATCTCGGCCGAGCAATTCATCTAGCAATAAAAATGGCATCAACCACCAAATTCTCAGAGGAATAATTCAAAAGTGGTCATATTTTAAGCAATTACATAAGCCGATTTTAAAACTCACCTGACCACTAGCATTTACCAGGCACAAAACAGAATCTCACATAACTCTTAACAAACCCTAACCACTAAAACCCCTAAAAACTATTATTTATTGATATGATCTAAAGCTAACAAAAACCCTAATTTAAAAGAGAGAGAGAGAGAGAGAGAGAGAGATCCTACCCGAAATTAGGACAAGAGACGGTGGCAGTATGAGCAAAAGCGTTTAGGGTTTGTTGTTGTTGTTGTTGTTGTTGTTGTTGATGTTGATGGTGATGATGGGGTTGAACAAGGGGTGGCCAAGAGAAAGCAGAGAAATTGGGATCTTGAGCTGGAATATTTATAGCATCCATATTTATGTATTGATCGTAGTCGAGCAGCAAAGCCGCGTTTCCAGGGGACACCATTTCTTCTTCCCTTTTCAATCTAATTAATAAATCAACCAATTGATTGATTGATTGATTTTTCCTGGGAAACAAACAAACAGGAGGAGGGGAAGGAAGGGTTATGGTTATGGGTGTTTCCTTAGGTTTTGTTTATAGGGGAATCTAGGGGAGAAGCAGGAGATGATTATTTGATTTGTGGGGGTGGGAGGTGGCGTGCTGCTGCTGCTGGTGGTGGTGCTGAAGATTCGTTCGTTTTTTTTTATGTTTTGCCAGCGGATTCTCATGCCCCTTCCGGACAAGGAGACCTTGAAACGGATTTCATTACCAGCAAGGATTCACTTCACGGAGAGAACTGGCCCAGTGCCGCTGGACCCAACCCCTAGTTATTGCAATGAACTGGATTTGAGTCTTGGATTTTTTTTATTTTTTCCGACAATAAAAGGATTAAAATTCAAGATTTAATTTTTTTTTTGATAAATTACCTTATTAAATGTTTAATAGGGCTACGTATTAGTTATTAGTTTATTAAACACTCTTTTTAAAGATCACATCATCGTTAAAAAAGAGTCTTCAATCTTGATCACCAGTAAATGGGCGTTCCAATTATAGTTTTTTTTTTTAAAAAAAAAAGGAAAATGATTTGATTGGATTGAAATTGATAAAATATATGAAAATCAAACCCAGCAGGCAAAATTTGAAGATCATGATCACACGGTCCAATAGCTTGATAAGGTTAATTGTCTTCGTAATCTTCTTTTTTTTTTTATTATTATTATTATTATTATTGTTGGTCTTATTAGCAATATTTAAGAGCTGGGTTAGGAAAAAAAACATTGAACACTTTTTTTAAGATAAAAATTAATTTGAAAAAATTCCATTGAATTTCTAGTTTTTAAGTAATTATTATTATTAAATTTAAAAAATTAATCTAGTGATAAAAAATATCATGTAAAAATAATTTTAAAATTATAAAAAACATAGCTATTATTAAATAAAAAAATAATTTTTAATATTATATAGTATGTAATAAAATATAGAACACCATAATCATCGTTTATTTACAAGTAAGAATGGTAAATTAATTTGAACTCGTTGGATACTGATATGTCCCAATATAAATTAATGAGTATTTTTTAGATCTAATAGATAATTAATGAAATATAAATATTATTAAACGACTCGAAACTTATCAAAATTTAACCGAAATATATATATATATATATATATATATATAAAGTATTTGTAAAAATAACACATACCTTAATATGTAACTTACTTGAAAAAATATTTTACATGTAAATTTTATTTTTTTTCTAACCAAGTTTTTTTTTTTTTTTATTTCCTCTCCGCTCCTCTTTTTTTTTTTTGGTCTTAGACAGCTATGTAAATGAGATCCACTGCTGGTCCGAATTTGGAAACGAGTAATGTCTCTGGCAATTTTCATAGGTGGAGATAGGAAGGAGATTCAACAAGGCTGAGTTGTAGGAATGCAATTGGTGGGTAATGATTTTTATACACAGGTGATGTGATGGTGTGGGCATGGCATGGCATGGCATGGTGAGGAGAGAGAATTGGCCTTTGGCCTTTCCACCTACCCCTTAAATGCTTCAAAAGTCAAAACAATACAAAGGCAAGCGGGCCCCCCAAACTCCTTTGGTTTCCACTAGCACGCGTTTCTGCAGCAGGTTGTCCACCATTGTTCTTCGAAGTTGGAACGTAAGCAAAAATATTTAGATTCTCTTTTTTTATATATATTATTATTAAACTCAAAATAATAACTTAAACTTAACACACACACACACAACTTATTAATCTTTAGTTAACATGTTTGGGAACCGCTTAAAATATTATTTTTTTTGCTAAAATTTAATATGATTTATACGTTTTGGATCATTTTAATATGCTGATATCAAAAATAATTTTTAAAAAATAAAAAAAAAATCATTGGCATGCATTTCGGCATAAAAAATTATTTGAAAAGCAACCGCTACCACACTGTCAACCACCCTAGTTTATCGATGAGATTTAGGTTATTGATTTTATGGAATTGAATTAATTTTTTATTTTATTATATAATATAAAATTCAAAAATTTATTTGTTATTAATTCAATATCAAAACATAAAATTCAATAAAAATCTCATACTAAAAAATTGAATTGAAAACAAATAAAAAAGATAAAAAATTCCAAGTCCGACTCTTCGTTTAATATTTAGTCTATTTGACAAACTCATGACTGAATTATAGACTCTATTGGGTCAATTTAATTTTTTATTTTATGATAAAAATATTTAAATTAATTTATTATTAATTCAATATCAAAGGATAAAATTTAATAAAAACTTCATATTAAATGATGAAATTCAAAGGAAAAGGAAAAGATATTTTTTATAAAAAAAAAGTTTAAAAATTCCAACCCGACTCTTTAATTAATATTTAGTCAACGCATCAAACCTGCTACCTGATTTATGAACTCTTAATTTTCATCTTTTAATATATGATAAAAATACTAAAAATAATTTATCAAAAACTCAATACAAAATAATGAAATTAGATAAAAATCACATGCTAAACAATTGAATTACAAAGAAAGTTGAGTTGGGCTAGGCTTGTCCCAAAAAGCTAGGTGTGTGGGGCTGATGAAGGCCTACGCGCCTGACCCATATTGTTTTTAATAAAATGTGAATAACCTATCATCTATTATTTAAAAAAAAAACAAAAGAAAATAACATGTCCTAATTGAATCAAACCTGCAACTTTTATCATACCTGCACGCGTTAACCAACTAAGCCATCAAACAAAGTTGATGACAAATTATTCAAATAACTTATTAAATTGGTTTATTGTTCATATGAACAGTTAAATCAACTTTTAATTTTTTTTTGTTGTTAGTATAATTCATTATAAAATAAACTTGAAAATAATACAAAGACAAATTAACTTAATATGTCCTGATAAAAAAAGCGAGTTGATTCATGACCTGGTTAAAAGGTCGGTTAGAATCTGAAAAAAAATTTCTAATTTTTCTTATAATAACAACATTTTAACTTTTTTTTTTTTTGTTAACTCACCCAAGCCGTAATAAAAAACCTTGCTCTAAGTAAACTTAATAATTAACTACTGAGTTACCTTGGAAAGGATCTTAATTCCATCTTTAAATGGAGAAGAAATCACCTTTTTTTTTTTTTTATGCCTCCCTAAGAAGGTCACGAGCTGGACAGGCATATAAATGTGGTCTTGTTGGTGGGAATATACTTCTCATTTTATATTATTTGTTTACTATATGTTTGATGCGTTAATGCAATGTGTTCTAGCAAGTGTCTTCATTATCACGCTCAACAATGCTAGCGATTGATAGGAGAATGCACGCATCCTCTAGCTTTTTCCCAAAAGGAGAAATGAGTGGTGAGAAAAGAACTGGTAATTTTTTAAACCATTGAAAAGGGTTTCCAAGCCCTGGAAACCACAATCAAATTACAAGCAAGTCAAGCCCACAGATCACAGAGGAAATCTTCAAGAAAAACACTGCAAAACCCTTCATTTACAGCAAGTTCTTGTACAATCTTGAGGATGCCATGTTTGGCACGTTGTCCACTTCCTAGATTGCTTTGTATCCATGAATAGTGTGAACAAAACCACCAATCCTTCTCCTTATCTCTTCTGGATTTGCACCCACCAGCTTATCGACTCTAGCCCCTCCCATCATCAATAAAAATGTTGGCATGGCCTTTACCTCCATCCTCGTAGCTATCTCCTGGTTATTTTATACGGGCACAACACCATTATATATCAGAAAGCACATGACATGCATTGATATTGAACATGTTTAGCCTGAATTGACATAGATCCCAATCATTTTGAGCTGGATTTCAAGAAGATTAGGTGAAAACTGACCGGAAAATCCACTCAAAACAGAGTTTGATTTTAATATTATTTTAAATAACATTGTTTTGAATTTAACTCAGATGAATCTAGGTTGAATCATGAGCCGTGATATTGACCAAATCAAGGGCAACCATGATTAAGCAATGATTAGATTATTGATGCAATAAAGAAGTAGGTTATTGCTTCTTTGGATGCTCTGGGTAGAGTTTTATATAATTTCATTTTATATTTGTCCTTTTTATATTGGGTTCATAGATAAGGTCTTGTGAGCTTTGTGATTGGTGGGGTGCCAAAATAAGAAAAAAAAATACAAGTCATGTGACGTTAGATCAGATTTTTGACTTATTTCATTTAAAAATTTAGGGTTTTTTTTTTATTAACCGTCATATGGATTTGATTTGTCTTCACTCAGTACAGAGCAATTATTTGATTTAATAAATTCCAAGTTTTAATACCAAAAAAATATTCCATATTTTGACCAAAACTCTAGCAGGTCAAAATCCCTGTTGCAGGCTTGCACATGTTTTGCTTTCCAATAACTTGCAACTGGGCAAAAAGTTCATCAGCTTTAAGAATCAATTACCAGAGTTTCGAAGATAAAACGAGTCCATACACTTTTGTGAAACAGAGGAAGGAAGCCCTAGTAACTGTGGCATGTCAGCATCAATTTCTACATGGTTGATGAGATTAATATGTGTGTGTGTGTGTGTGTGTTAGTTTAGGATTTTAAATGGTTATGTTGAACAAATTAATTTACCTTAACTTCATCAACATCCACTGAGAGAAACAGAATATGTTTATAGTTCGAGGCTACTTCCTCAAAGAAAGGATTCATGGCTACTGAGGGCATGCACCAACAAGCTGTAAAGTGCACCACCACCTGCAGGGAGCCAAAAGGAAAGACTAATTCTTTTTAATTTTTATAAAATTCTAGCCTCTAAAATGATAACTTCTCTGTATAAAAGCTGGCGGAATTGAGTAGAATTTCTTGAAACGTAAATTCTAAGTAGCTGGATCATCAATACAGCGGCACGCATGAAAAAAGAGAGAGAATTACTTACAGGACATTCTTTATTGGTAGCTTGATTGATGAAGAAATCCCATGATTTCTCTGAGTCTATCCTGACAACTCTAGTCTTAATGACCTGTGAATGTCCAGCCATCTTTTCTTCCCTTTCTGCTCTGTTGCTCTTATGGTCTACTTTATAGAGGCTTGGATTAGCTATTGAGTTCGGCAAATTTAACTCGGGATGCTGCTTGTTTTTTTCTATTTGGTTTAGAATCAATGCAATCTCCCTTTGAATAAGATGTGGCTGAATCGATAATATCGGACCCACTTTAGATTTTAGTTATTCTAACATATGTGGAAAGTAGTTCTGCTTTATCCAGTTAATCATGCATCTTTGAAATTTGTCTAATGATATTCTTAATGTCTAAATCTCCATCCTGTAATTATTTGTCTCTCTTGAAGTGTGAACCTTGATGAATCATGAACAATCTCTTACCGAAGTAAAAGAAATTCAGTGTCATCAAAATTAAGATGGCCTTACCTGGCTTACAATACGTTGATTGCTGCAATGGTGAACTCTGTGTTGACTTTAAGGATTGCAGGACATAGGAACTCAAAGTTTAAGTATTTTACTTTTGTTTTCTCATTTCTTGTTGAGTTTGTGGGATCCAGATCCTCCCTTAATTAGTCATCTTGATTGATCATAGCATTTGTTGACTCAAGCTCAAATTCCTAATCTTTCTCGATCCATTGCACGATCTTCCTCGTTTTAAGGGAGATAATTAACGTTGTAAAATGAACTAGTTAGCTTTATTCAATTCTTGATGATGGAAAGATGAGACTTAACTACATTCAATCAAGAAATTATGGATGTATTCAAACAAGCTCTATAGTAAGCTAACAAAGGTTGTTGGTTCTATCAATATTCCTGGCATTTTGTGTCGATCTAGTAAGTTGATATAGAAATTCCGTCTTCCTCCCACTTCCATTAGCTTTTCTATTTTGATGGGGAACGTCTAGAGTTTAGCTTTGCTTTAGCACAAATGTCAATGAATACTGCTTCTATAGCCCACCCATGTTTTTCCCTCGATTTCTATATCCAAAAAGGGGCTTGGGATTATCCTTATCATCATCCTGATACTGAACTGACAGAACTTAGACAATATCTGCTGTCCTGTCCCTCCTACGTAGGGCTTGTTTTTATATCAATATATGCTTGCTTCTGTCTGCCACATGAGATTGTTGGAAATAGGTTTTATATGTCTACTTGACCTCTTGCTGCTAAAATATACAATGAACATTGCGAGGATAACTCTAGCATTTAGTTGATATCATACCTCTGCATAGAGCATGCTAGATTACTAGGCTTCCTCTTGACCTTGGACTTGAAGACTGAAGAGGCCATTCTAATTGGGGTGGATTCTCCTGGCTCAAATCATGGTTTATGATTCTTGCAACTCAGAAATGAAAGTTTTTATGCTCCTCAGGATGAGTAACACACAGATTACCACTAAGCATCTGATAAAAGGGTGGATAGGAGTTGGGAGGTCTAATATGATCTATTTTAACAATTCAAGGTCTGAAATCTGCTACACTTTTAGAATATAGACTGTTGAGATGGTTGTGTCCAAAACACAAGGGCATAATTGAAAAGGCTATTACTAGTTTACCACATAGTGAACAATGTGCTGAAGATATAGTCTAAAATTTAAATCCCAGACTTATTGGGGGGAAATGACCAAACTGTCCTCTGTGAGGATATACTTCTGGTGGTCACGAGTAACCAATACTTCCTGGAATGGATAGAACACAAAACCTAACAAAGAACTCATTACAGTTGCTCAGAGCTGCCACTCTTCACACTTCAGAATGGCTCATTTAACAAACTTAAATGGAGTCACTGAGACCCTGCCAGCCATACCAAAACTTATCAACGTGCAGAAACCTCAAAGAAGGATGAAAATAACTGGATTGCTAGGCAAGAAGCCGGTTAATCTTCAAGGGAATTCATTTCAAACTACAAGAAGACTAGCTTTAGGCCTTGCTTCAATAGCTCTCATTGGAAATCCCAGTACCGGTGTCTCTCTCGCGGAGGATAATTGGTGGGCTCGTGATATCCCCTTGCCCGTGCCTTCTGCAGAGAACAGTAAGCTTTCTTATAAGCATCACATCAGAATGCTAAGTTTCTCATTCTCTCGTATCAAAAATGTTGTCCGAGTGTAGAATTCCGATATGTTCCCTTGATATTGCAACCATTCATCATTGTTTATGTAGTGCAGAACTTGCAAATGAGGAGACAGGCACACGTTCTTTTCTGAAGAAGGGAATTTATATGGCAAATGTTGGATTACAAGGTAGCGCACGTAGGGTAAAGAGATATGCCTTTGATCTCTTAGCTCTGGAGGATTTGATAGGACCAGACACCCTGAATTATGTCAGGAAGTACTTGAGAATCAAGTCCACTTTCATGTACTATGATTTGGACAGGATTATCTCTGCAGTTCCTGTAGATGACAAGCAACCTCTTACTGATCTGGCTAACAGATTGTTTGACAACTTTGAAAAGGTGAATCAATGGTTACAAGCAGAGATTTTTCTCTAATTTTAATTGCTGAAAGTTCCTCTTATACGAGGTTGAAGTACTTCACAAGCTTTCTTTGAACTAATTGTTCAGTTTCTGATTCATTGACAGCTTGAAGATGCATCGAGGAGGAAAAACCTGTCTGATACAAAATCAAGTTATCGAGACACAAAAGCACTTTTGCAAGAGGTCATGCAACAGAATCCAGTTGATCTGAAGAGTAAATTTACCTATTACCCGGATGGACTTCAAAGCTAGTTGAGCCTTACGGGTGATGAAGAAAATATATTCACATTACAGTGTACTTTCTATTTATTCTTAATTTGCAATTTAGCCTTCCCACTTACATTTCAAAATTCCTCGTGTATTTTTAGGCAAATGGCAAAACTATCAAGTTATTATGTAAGAAAATGAAAGAAACTAGGAATTAAGCAAGTACATCAGTGTGAACAGGTAATTACAACAGAATTTCATAGGGAACTCATTCTCGAGTAAACAAAATAATAATTGGGCAAAGCCTTTTAATAACAACAATGTAATGCACTATACAGGTTACTAACTATCAGTTCGTGTTAGGATCACTCTCACTTTCTCAATTTACCAATACTCGTGACAGAGATACATAATACTATCATCTTGTGTTAGAATCAGCCCAAACTCAAGCGAGAATCAAACGACCGCATGTTGGCTTGACGTCGAGGAATACCTATCTCACAAGCATTAACCCTGGATGCAAATCGGAGTGAACAAAGTGACTCACCCAGTGAAGAGTGATCAGGAGAAATGTTTACGAACATCAGTGTCTTCGAGTCTCCACCCAAACATGGCTGAAAGAACATGGGATTAAAAGAAAAATATATCTTAGATCACCAAGATAAACAAAAACACTGGGAAAGAATGATGTGGAGTGTTCATGTTAGCCAGGATTTAATTTGATAAGACACAAAACTAGGTTTTACTTCCAAGATAACCATTCAGGTAGTTTTCTTGGGATGTGTTTTCACCTACTATAGGTAGGCCAAACAAAAAAAAAATTGAACGTAAGCTCCAAGAAGAGCTATTAATTTATCTATAAAAACCTTTTTTTGCTCCAATGATGGCATAGGAGATCTCAATAACATATATGCAAAAGACTTTATACAGAGTGGAGAAGAGATGAACCTTATATAATAGTGTAGTGTGAAGATCTTAAAAGAAGAATCATCCTCACAACAAGGAAGTCTCTTTAATAGTTGTGTATGAGATTTTGCTACTATAATCATATAAAGATGAAAGACTTGATTTATCAAAGATAATTCCATACAAGTAGCACATAAAGCTTAAAATTCTTCGAAGTCTTTTAAATTATTTACCTGCAATAGATAAGTAAGCTTTGAGTTTCTAAATGGTACATGATCCTCCTTCTTTGCCAAGGAAAATATAACATCACTTAAAGATGACAAGCTTTTATTGATAGCCTGATAAAGATTGCACAGAGAAATTAATTTGATTACTAATAGTGAATTAATTAAAAAAAATACTATCAGGTCACAATAGTCAAGTCACATACTTGGGTTTCTCTCAATCTATCTCCAGTCGAGCCACTCTTGGATAGACGTTCACTCCCAGCAAGATCAATAAGATTCAAAACACCTTGTACTTGTTGTTCTGTGTTCTAATGGATGCAAACAGACATTCAATTTAAAGGGGATAAAAGAAAAGGAACAACAGAAAAGAACTTATGGAAAACAAAGGTATTGTTACCTCATTAACACCAGATATTCGCAATGTGAAAACAAAGTGACTTCTAGATGATTGCTCATTCATTTGGGTCTTGCCAACAGACCTACAAGAAGCAAAAATTTCAAGTTTTTATCATATAGCACTGTAATTGAGGGTAACAAGTTGAAGGGTCTGTTTAAGAGTGGTATAGGTTGCTTTCCAAAGTGTTTTTTGCTTGGAAATGCATCAAAATATTTTTTTTATTTTAAAAATTAATTTTTGATATCAGCACATCAAAACAAACGATGTAAAAACACTAAAAAAATATTAATTTGAAGCTAAAAAAAATTCAAAATTTTCAAAAGTACGGTTGAACCGCAATGGCAAATAGGAACGAAGACATACACCACATTTGTTTGTGTGCATGTCAAGCAATTTTCCTTTTTTGATTACAATCAAATTAGATTTTTTTTTATTGCGAATTTTTATCTATAGTAGCAAGTATCAACAATAAGAAGAGTTGGAAATACAAAAAGAAAATATGGAGATTCACAAACAATGCACAATACAGTATTGCATAAACATATTAGATGGTTAAACAGCACCAAAAAAAGTATTAAATGATTAAAATGTCTATTTTGGACAGCCATATTTTAAGAATAGAGAAATGACTAGAAAGAGCTTGAGAAAATATTCATATTCTAAACATTACTAACCTACTATGAGATGCCTGATCCAAGAGAAAAGAGACCTCTCTAGAACTGCAAACATCCACAACAGTGAGATCGGAAACATGTGTGTTCCCGTTGGCATCGTGCTTAATTGTGTATTGCTTTCCATTACTACCATACTCTGTTCTTGATGAATCTTTAGTTGACAATAAATCTCGGATTGTTTCATTGTATATTTCCAACATTGACACCTGTTATTGTTGTAAAAAAATGCTTAATTATGATACACAAAATTATGTCATGGATTCTAACAACAAATGAGATTACTTTTCACCTGCATTTCATATTTCCAGCCTTGGGATTGAAGAGATTGCCTAGTTTGGAATATTTGTTCTAATGACCTGGGTATCAACCCCTTCTGCTCCAGGTTTCCTGGTTTGCCCATCATGGTATAGGTTTTACCAGAACCAGTTTGGCCGTAGGCAAAGATGCAAACCTAGAAAAACAAAGCTAATCATCTCTTACCGCAAGAGAAAAAAAAAAGATTCAAGATTTCTCTTTTTAATCATTGACTAGATGAACTAGTTAAGATAAATTTAGTGACTGTAAAAAATTAAGATACAATGAGTTGAAACAATTAACTTAAAGTTTCTCAAAGGGCTCGAAAAAAAAAACAATCAAATAAGCACATAAGTGCACTCATGCAGTTGCCATTTGCCACATATATGTTCGTGAAAATGCAATAAAAAAGACTCAGTGCTGGATAAATCACCTTATAACCATCAAGAGCACTTTGAACAAGCTGAGAAATTTCTACAAAAACATCCTCTTGTGTTGAATCAGGCATAAAAACTTTATCAAAAGTGAAAGAATATTTTTGCCCTGGTGAGAAAGTAAGCATGACATTAGTTTGAAAGGTTCAAGATATGATTTGAACAAGAGAAATAGTATTCTAGCAGTAAAACAAATTCAATCAAATATTAAGCTATTTCAAGAATACCATTTTGTGTCAGATCAATGCCTCGCCCGAGAGCTTCTGTTGTGGTGGGATAAGATACATCTTTTCCATCAGCACCAGGACTATCCTCTGGCAACAAAGGCCGTACACGACAAAACACACGAATATTTCCCTTTAGTTCCTGCAGCATAACAGAGCTTCATAAGATAAATGTATGTTGTACTCAAATAGAAAATAGTAGGAGACTTTATGATTACCAATATTGTATTGTGTAGCTTTTTCCTTAACGTCTCTCCTTCAACAATTTTAAGTTCTGCATCTTCTAAGCGGTTTTGTAACTCACATATAAGTTTCTTTTGTTCTTCAAATTCAGTTTTTGCCTCAAATGCAGATAAATCAGATACCTAAAAAGAGAATAACCTTAACCATTATAATAAATTCAAATAAAACTATAAAATAGCAGCAACTAATCAAGCACATGGAAAAATCTCTTGCAAGCTCGATAGTAATACCCTTAATTTATTTTGGGCGGCATCTAGCTGATCCTGCAATGTCTTCAACTGGTTGCTTTGGGATACACATCTTTCCTGCATATAACATTTAAGAAAATATAATTGTAAATGCACTAGACTAGTGAGGGAATGAAAATTTAAATTTTAAAAACAAACCTTTAATTCATTTGATTTTATAACGAGCTCTTCACAATTAACTACTTCAGCTGTTAAAGTTTGCACTTGCAATTGCAGTTGATCACGATCCTCTCTCACCTGTTGCAACTCTGCCCTTACAGATGCAACTTCTTTCACCAGCGCATCCTTTTGCTTTGCAGCATCATTCACGGATGCCTGATAGTTTTATCCATCAATGATAGATTAGGAATGCTAAAAGAAAAGCGGGAAAAAAAGGGAAAAAAAAAAATTTATCCTATGCTTCAACTGGATAAAGTGTAGCATAAAAACAATATACATCCAGAAAACCATACAACACTGCCGTTATTAACACGCCCCACTAAGATCTCATGACATGATTTGACAACTTTTAACAAGGCTGTGCAAGAAAATTAGTTAGTACTCCTATAACTGAACATTTGTAGACTAGACAAAAATCTTATCCAAATGATTGCATGATCAGGGCAAGCAACCTAATTTAAAACCCTTCACTATCTTTGGAGAGGCCCATTTAAACTGTTTACCCATCTTAAAACCCTTGGCAAAGGGATGCCGATTGCGGAACTTTCCCATCTAATATTAACAACATTTTCCTAAAGCAAGGATGCTAAGTTAGATCACTGAAAATTGACAAGCTCACCTGATAAGCAACGGCACATCAACTCATTTAGTGACATTGTTTGCTTCTCTACACAGATGGTAATTCCTATAATGCTAGGGTATAAGGCTAATAATTACATATAAATGGACCAGGCTTCCAGAACCGCAATCTTTGTACTTCCTTGTTGATTGTTATATTTTCAAGACTATGCACATTGGCATGGAAAATCATAACTAATGTTGAATGACAAGTGGTTGGATGAAAAGTGCTTTTCAACTTTCCTTGCGTTCCAAATTTGAGATCTATCAGTGAAGATATCCCTAACAGCTTAGAATCTTAGGTTGGATGTTTCTTCAATGTTACTTCTTAACAATATTTGAGATGAAATTAAACCATTTTAGCAACTTCAGATCATAATTTAGACTGCTTACATAAAGAAGCTTTCAGAAAGGAATTTATTTCCTCTTGTATTTGGGTTACATTTTTTAGTAATGTGTATTCAAGTTTGACTTTGGACTTCGCACTAGTTTCCCACCTAACCAGTTATATTCACCACATTCCTCATTTTGGGGAGTCATACATTGTAAACAGATATGTTTCAGAAAACGGGCCCGTTCAAAATTTCCAAGCATTAGTAAACACTAGATCTATGAGAAAAAAACAAGTATTGGCGGCCTGCTTTTTCAAAGCAATAGCTCCAATAGTGCCTGCAGCCTAAGTGCACTAAAAATCAATTCCGATCCTGATAAAGAGAGTTCAAACAAAAAACCTGTAGGTATTTTTCTCATGGGTGCAATAATGATGCCAATTAGGAGTATTTTTATTTCTGTACTTCAAGCCAGAAAAAATGGTTTCTAAATACCTCAAAGGTAATACCTAGTAATAACATTTTTTTTCTCCTGAAGACTGAAAGCATTCTTTTTCAAAAGTGTCTGCTCTTGCAAGAACATTGAAGTCATCTTCCTCACTATTCATTAAGAATAATATTGTACCATGCGCTTAACTAGTAAATGTCACGAGAAATGATTCAACACTTCAACCAAGAAGAAAAGGAACGAGACCAGCTTACTTTGCACGAATTAAATTGATCTTGCAATGACATGTATTGACCCCCCAAGGTGCTTAGGTTCTCTACTATAGCAGCTTTCTCTTTTTCTCCACGCTTTACATTTTCATGAGCTGTGTCAAGATCTGTCTGAAGCTTGCTATTGTACAGTTGTAAGCTTGAATTGTACTCCTGTAGCAACTTGTACATATCACTTACTGATGTTATCTGCAGAATTCAACAAAGCATATAAGCGCACAGGAAAGGTCACTTCATAAAATCATCAGGACTATTTCAAATTACATTTCTTATATTACCCTTTGATTCGCATTTTGAAGCTCTCCTTGAATCTTTCCGAGCTCTTCAGAGAGGGAAGCTTGTGACTTTTCAACGGTAAGTCTAGCCTCTTTCTCTCTTGCAAGAGAATCCATTGCAGCCTGGAGAATCCAGAAAAGAAGAAGAATCATGAAAGATAATTAACAGATCAGTATCGTATCGGTGAAGGATACCAAAGTTTTCATCTACTCTTTCTTACCAACTTCTCAGATTCCTCTTTGGAAAGTTTCTCTTGTAGAGAAGCAAGGCTCTTTCTCAACTCAACGATAATCAAATTTAATTCTTCTTCCTTGTTTTTCACTATCAAATCTAAAATGAAAAAAAAATCCATCAGCAACCAATAAACAAAAAGAAAAGAAAGGGAAACAAAAAAGCAAACATACCCATTTCAGCACATCTACTCTCAGCAAAATCCAAAGCATTTTGTAACTTTTCTTGCTCAAAGAGGTAACTTCCTTCTAGCTCTTGAAACCATTTGATACATAGCCTTAACCTCTTTATATAATCCATCATGTTTTCACATCTCTCCTACAGAACCCCAAAAAACAGTCAATCTTTAAACAAAAATTGCTAACTAAATCACTTGTAACATTAAAAACCAGAAAAACTGGCACTGACCTTGTAATTGAACTTGTTTTTGTATTTCATTCTCTCACACAATAAAGCATAAACATCTTCTCTTGTGAACTCAAAGCCACCATACTCTGATCCAGCATTACTAGGTGGTGCACTATTTAAACCACCTTCTTGCTCACCATTTACAACTGAAAATGCATGCCTCATTCTGCCATTATTTGCCGTCCCAACCATTTTTTTCTTCAAATCCAAGTTCTTGCCACTAATCTACACGCAACTCATCACCGATATACTTCTGAAAATCCAGCAAAGAAAAGAAAAGAAAAGGCCTTTAGCCCAAAATACGAAACACAAAAAATAATTGCTCACATGGAGATGAAAGCCCGAGTTTTAAAAATGTAAACTATAAGCTAAACATGTGAAGATCACAAATAAACTTCTCTCAAAAAACAACAAAAAAAACTCATCATCAACAAAAAAAGACCAGACCCATTACTAAGAAGAGCCTGAAGAAGAAAACCCACATTTTAGAAATTTAAAAGGCGCTCACTCGTGCAGGAGGATTAGAAGCAGTAGAAAAGAAATGGCTATTGTAGAGGTGTTAAGACATAAGTGGAGGTTTGTGTTCTGCTCCTTGCAGGCCATTTTGAAGCAACAAGAGAGAGAAAGACTGTGTTTGTTTTTTTCTATTTTTTTATTTATTAAATAAAGTTATTTAGAAGAAATATTTTATATTTTATATTTATATTTATATTTAGATAGAGAGATAGATAGGTAAGTTTGGTCTAGAGTTTGGTGGGGGCCATTGATTGTATTCAAAGCTATCAAGTGTAATCACAACCATTGCTTTTAAGAGCAGGAAGGAAAGATTCATATATTTGCAGAGCAGAGAGTGCTGAGCTCAGGTTAGAAATTAGAAATGGAGCACTGTGAGATTTATATACCTTTATGTGGTCCTCATAGTTTCTATTTTTTGTCATTTTAATCCCTTCACTGAAATTTTAGGCACCCAAAGTCTTGTGTAAGTTGTGTTTCATCAAATGGAAGTGCTCAAATAAGAAAACATTACCTGGGTGTTTGTTTGATGGAAAGTGGTTTTCTGAAATCACTTTCCAAATTTTCTTATGTTTGTTTGTCATTAAAAAAGTTGATCAAAGGAAAAATTTAGAAATGTTATATTATTTGTTGATTATATCAAATTTGATCCTCAAACTTTTGGTTGCTATATATTTTTTTTTTGAATATTTTTTTTTCAATTTCACCCCTAAGAAATTTAATTTTTATATTAACTTTGGTCCTCATTTTTATAATTGTTATTTGATTTTCCCTTATCATTTTTTTATTGAAATTTTTTATCTATCAAATTTGGTCCTCATTCTTTTAATTTTTACTTATTTTATTTGAAATAATTTATGAAATTGTAATTATTATTATTTTAATTTCTTCATCTTTCAATTTTTTTATTTGTTAGATTTTATCTCTATTATTTTGATTATTATTTATTTTATTTGAGATAATTTATGAAATTATATTTTTTTCAATTTCATTCTCATTCAACTTTTTAATTTGTAATATTTTTTTCTCATTATTTTAACAAACTTGAAAAAAAATAAAACATTAATAAGTTATTTTCCATGATATAACCAAATACTGGAAACTGTTTTTTCAACTTATTTTCCATTACATGACCAAACAAGCGAGGCATAGTTTCCATTTAACATAGATGTGGTTGTTGATGCTATTATAGTTGTAAGAAAATATTTAGAAATATTTTATGTTATTTCTCTCGTAATATTAATTGGTTTTTTACGTGGATTAAAAAATAATTAAATAGTATGTTAACTTATCAATTTTTTATTGATTTTATTGCTTTGTCTTTCAAATTAAATGTGGCTGAATTGCAAAATCATGTCAATTTAATTTTAATCAATGATGAAACAATAAAGTAAGATAATTAATTTTTGGTGTTTTTTTAATAAGAGAAATGCATTCTAGGATGACTAAATAATAAAAGAAAAATTCTTTTATGGGATAAAAAGAATATCGTGTAATAAAAAAGCCTAAAATCTTATTTTGTAAATTCTGATTTTAGCTTTTAAATAACTTTGAAAATAGCTTTTGAGATTATTTCCAAATTCGTTATTGGCTTTTGGTGAAAAAAACTATATATATATAAAAAAACACCATTTAGTAAAACAGGCTCTAAGAAGTGCAGGGATTGTAACGGTCAAAGTTTTAGGCGAGGGGTTAAAATAACTAAATTCAGAAATATGAAGGACCAGATAAGTTAATTTATCCATATATAGTTAGGTTGTTCCTGTCGTATATAGTTAACCGTTGGAAATGGGACTAGAGCTTTTAAAATGAGGGATAGTTAGATGGATGCTATCATTGTTAAGAAAGGGATAAGACCCAAATACCCTTGACTTTTATTACCACTACATTTTTGGCACGCACTCTTACCGCAGGTTAAATAAATTTTTTCTGAACTTAAAAAAAACTTTGATGTATCCTAAATAAAATGTTTTTAAATATTAAAATAGTGATATAGTAAACATCATATTATTAAAAAATATTGAGATATATGGACCGGTCTAGATTAGTCATGATTAACATGTAAAATCTGCAATCTGCAATTCAAAACATAAAATCATAATAATCTAATAAAATCTGAATTAAAATAAAATAAAGAGTCAAATTATAGTAAATAAAATATCATGAAATGAATATATGATGTCTATATTTAAGCAATCAGTTTAATTCAATAAAAAAATAGTTTTTTTAAAAAAAACTAAATCTAAAAAATAAGCAAGAAAAAAATATATGTTAACCCCTGTTAACTTTTTAAACATGTAATTTATGTTATTAGATCGAAGCACCACAAATAAAAAAAATTATAGAGCTCAGTCCCCAAAAAAATCAAAGGTTAAAAGATAAAAATAAAATTAAAATTAATTACATGAAAAAATAGCAATTAAAAAATAGAGATAAAAATTAAAATAAAAAATAAATTAAATGGCAATTATAATTTTTTATTGAAAGGTGAAATTAAAAAGAAAAATAACTCTAATAAAAAACATGAAAAATTAAAAGAATGAGCAAAAAATTGAAAAAATTAATATACCATAAATTTATATTGAATGATGAAATTCAAAACTATTAAAATTTTTATAAAAGGATCTAGATGAGACTAGGTTTGTTGTTCATGCTTCACCATGGACCTAATAAATTTTTTTAATGTAAAAAAATATTATGATAAAAAAATTGAAGACTCAAATCATTGATTTAATTGATAATTTAAATAATATAAAAAAATACAAGAATAATAAATAAACTAACAACCAGAAAAAACTTATAGACCAGAAAAAAAGAGTTAACTCTCTCTATTTTTTTTTATAAAACCTGAAATTCAAATAACCAGGTGTTGAATTCACCAGGTTTAATAACTCATTTACCATGTGATCTGTAAATATTACAGATACTATACTTTAAAGAACTTGAGTGGTTTTTTTTTTCCTCAAGGCCTCCAAGACATGATGAATTAAAAAAAAAAAAAGCTGCCACCTTTTACATCACAACACTTTTCCTAGAAGCAATCTCAAATAACTAAAAACAATGTGTGCCTGCCATTTTCCAACAAAAAAAAATATTTGCACAAAAGCAAAATACGTGGCATAAATACGACCAGTCCAAATAATAATAATAATAATATAAACCATCTAGATGGTAATCCAGTGGTAAGAACTTGAGATCAAGAGATTTGCTCTCTCTATGGTCTCAGGTTCGAGCCATATGGTTGCTTATATGATGACCACTAGAGGCTTACATGGTCGTTAATTTCAGGGCTCGTGGGATTAGTCGAGGTGCGCGCAAGCTGGTCCGGAACACTCACGTTAAACTAAAATAATAATAATAATAATAATAATATATTTATGTAGATTGAAAAAAAGAAGAAGAAAAAAGATGGATGGCACGAATATATACGGGCAACCAAATATTAATTTGGTGACAAAATGGGAAAGGTCCATGCTAACAATCAAGCACCAAATTTTAACAAACAAACACTCTAGAGTCATCTGAATACTCTTTGTCTTTCAAGTTCGGTTAGCCAATGATTACGTAATAAATACATGGAGAAATACTACAAAATTAAAGAAAATAATTGTTTTATATCATCGAAGCTACGTACAAACATATATATAAACACAATGACACATTACCTTGAATATTTTTCTTGAGTTTGCATGGATAAATATTCATGGATCAGTAATGATGATAATAAATATAGAGTACTAATTCTTGAGTTTGCATGGGAAAAAAAAAACTTTGAACAGTACCTTTTTTCTTTTCCATGAGAAAAATAAATAGCAGAAATAGGTTTAACAATTGGATTTATATATATTTTTTTTTGGAGTAAATTGGATTTTCAATTATTAAGATAGTGTTTGATATTGATGTAGCGTTGTTTATTAAAGTTTGTTTTTGTTTGAAAATGAATTAAAATAATATTTTTTATATATTTTTAAATTTATTTTTAAGATGAATATATTAAAACAATTTAAAACCATCGAATTTAAGAAGATGGCAACGAAAAACATGGGTTAAAACCAAATTCCGGCAAAGTTGTCAATTGGGAAACCAGAAAGGTGGCAAATAATCAGGTTAAACGTCGTGGAAGGAGCATAGAGTCCCTTTCCCATACCTAATAATTAAACAAGGACATAACTTACAGAAAAAAACATAAATAGTCTCTCTTTTACCAGCCCAGAGAGACTGTCTGACCTGTGGTGTATGGTATATACCATAAGATTGGACAAATAATTTCCCCTTTGCGTCAAATGGGTGTCAAGAATTTTCACTTTCACTTTAATAAAAAAAACCCTCTCATCACTCTCTCCTAGATTTGGTGACAAATATTATACAAAGAGCAGAAGTCCCCATCTCACATGGTGCGAGTAGTTGTTATATCTATTTGCCCTTGGTGCTCAGTTCCATTCATGTGATACTTTTCATATAATAATAATAATAATAATAATAATAATCTCTTCTTGGATGCTTCTTCTTCAGCCATTCCCGTCACTTTGTGTCCTTCCAAAAGAGTTTATAAAACTTTATCCTATGCGTGTTGCCCTAGCCAACTCTTGAAAAGAGTGTTCCATGGCGATATATATGCTACATTGTTTTTCCAACTTGAAAGATCAGCCGAATCTCTCCTCTCTATACCTGATGGAGCCATTAACGTCCAGGCATCTTTCTCCTAGAGCTGTTTCTTGATGTTCATGGCTCAACTATATATTATTCTGGGTCCAAGTTACTCACAGTCGATATAAATTAATCAAACATCTTAATTTGCCTTGAAAAAATGTTACGGGTTTTCATGGAGTTAATTTGGATTTAATGCTGACACGCTCGCTAGTGCATGTGCATGTTGTCTTGTTGCTAGCTAGGGCACGTAAGTGGATGATTTCATGTGGAGAATAATTTGCTGCCTGGTAATATATAGCAGTGTTAAGAATTTGGTGGCATTTTGTCTTGATGGTGATATATATTTGCCTCTTTATGAAGCAAAATGAGATGAGATCTACACTTAGATTCAGCGTAAAGATGATGAACATTTCATCTTGAAGATAACCCATTTTATTTGGTGCTGTGATCTTTAGTTAGATCGATGCGTAGTGAAGCATTAATAAAGAATGCTAATTAGTGCATATTGAAATTTCTGTTGGAAACAAAAATGGATCTAGCTAGATAGGACTAGGAGGAGTCAACGAGCTAGCTAGTGGTGTTTTTAGCAATGAAAAATATATGTGTAGTTTATGTTTGGTACAAGTTTTAATTAAAATTAAAGTTGGTTTTTATAAATTAAATTGAGTAAAAAATTTAATTTAATTAAAAGTTACCATTTTTATCTTTTAACTTCTTGAATTTAACTTGTACTACGGTATTCATTATTCAAAAATAATTATTTTCAATCTTTTTATTAAATATGCTTATATTAATTGTAAGTTATTTATAAAAAAAATAATTTTTAAATTATGGCTCAAAATAAAAAATTATAATTCAAAAATCATATAAAAAAAACTAATACAAATGCTATGAAAATTTTATGGTGCTTAAGGAATAATGAGTGGCATCATAATAGTTACTCCGTTGGCCTATTTTTTTTTAATTAAAAAAATAGACACATTAAAGAGACAGAAAAAAAATCAAATTCATGACTCCTCAAATATAATAAAAATATCTCTACATAGGCATTCTCTCGCATTCTTATATCTGTCTCTTTTAGTTATTCAGTAAGAGCATCTCCAACGCAGCAGCTAAAAGATAGGCAAAATGAAAACACTGTACTTTTACCTTTTATTTTTGCTTTTAACCATTTCAACCGGTCAGCCATATGAATAGCAAAAATAACAATTCTTATTTTGAAGTGTCATTTCTACATTTCTCTGTAGAAAAGGCAAAAGTAAATGAAAGTATGCTTTCTCTATTGACCAACTTTTTTTTATTTTTTTTATATCCGTTGGCCAACGTCTTATTTTGTTTTCGTTGACTAACGTCTATTTTTCTCTTTAAAAGCAGAACAGAAGAAAGAAAACTTACCTGTAAATTTCAAAACCTTGCATTGTGTCTCACCCTTCTCTCTAATTTAGAAAAACAAGAATCAACTGTCCTTCGGTTAATTAATAACATTGGTTGTGTTAATTAGCTGAAATTAAAAGGTATACTTGCTTAAAGACTTTTTCTATTTTTTTTTTCGTATCTCTTGATTCTTGAGACCTTTTGTTGTTAATTTGCTATTTGTGATGATTTTTATTTCTTTGTTATTTTATGTTTTTGATATGGGTTAAGGAAGATAATTTTATTTATGTTGTTATCTTTAACAAAATTGAGAGGAAGTAATGATGGTAGCTGATATTGATAAAAACATGGAGTGACATATCTTAAATTTATTTTTGATTGTCTGTTTTAATTTAAGGTCGATTATATTTTGTCTTGTTGAAAATGCAATTAAACCAGTATATCAATCCTTTTTTAGTTCCCAAAAATGATCAAATTGTAATGGTTGTATGATTAAATTAATGTTAGAACAAGTAAAAGGCAATTCTTATTATTGATTCACATGTATGAAAACTATAAAATTGCTAGACATTAATGATGCTCGGCAAATATATGTTTCTTGCGTTGGCAAACGATTTCAACTAGAACATTGTTGGGTTATCTTAAGAAAAGAACCCAAATGGCAATTTGAGCGTGCAAGTCAACATCAAAGGTCAAACAAGAAACAAAAAAGTCATGTCAATGCAAGTCCGGCTTCATCAGCTCCATCTACCTCTGATTCTATTAGTTTAGGAGAAGATAGTGAACCGTTGGTTTATCAAGATAGACCAATTGGTTAGAAGGCTGCAAAGGAACGACTTAAACGTAGACAAGAAAAAGATAAAGTTGGGGAGGTAACTGTAACAAATCTCTAACACTTAAAAACAATAAGTAGGATTAATTAACTTAAAAGATAACAACCATAATGAAAAAAAAAACATAAAAAAACTTGAAAATTATGATAACATAAGAAGTTCAAATATAATGATTCACTCGTTGCCATATTGTCCCCACAAATGTTCAATCAAATCTTCTTGTAGTTGAGAGCTAGTTGCTCTATCCTTGATTCGATTATGAGTTTGAAGAAAATCATGTAGTTATGGTATTTCATCATATGACACTAATATAAAGGAATCGATTTCATGTTCATGGTCAAATCCAAGGTTCATTGCTCCTTCATCCTCAATAATCATATTATGCATTATTATGCAAGCTTTCATAATATTTGCAAGCATTTCTTCATCCCAGCATCGAACATGTCCATATACAATTGCAAAACGAGATTGGAGCACCCCAAATGCCTGCTCCGCATCCTTTCTTGCAGACTCTTGCTTACTTGCAAAATATTTTCTCTTTCCTCCTAATGTTCTTGGGATTGTCTTAACAAAGATTGACCAATTATGATAAATCTCATCTGCTAAATAGTATCCCATTGTATATTCATGCCCATTAATTGTATATTTGACAGTAACAGTACGACTTTCAGCAAGTGTAGCGAAGATAGGTGACCGATCAGGAACATTAATATCATTTAGTGATCCAGGGCATTCCAAAAAAGGCATGTCATATCCAAAGATCTTGTGAAGCCACCGCCTCTAGAATTATAGTTAGTTCACGACAATGACTAATATTCATCTCATGCCATGCAATTGGGCATTTCTTCCATTTCCAATGCATACAGTCAATGCTCCCTAACATCCCTGGAAATCCACGCTGCTCTCCAATTGATAATAATCGACAAATATCCCTATGTATTTAATAATAATTGACGATTTCATCGGAGAATCCATCGGTGATACACGATCAATTGCTAAAGGTTAGTCCATCGTTGAGCTGTAAGTAAAATTTGCTGATGTATTTTCCAATATAAATAATGGTCAACAAATATTTTTTTTTTGTGAGTATTTTGTCAGTAAGTTTTTTTATCAATTGAATTACTAATGGACCTGAAATCTTTAATTATGCTGACATGTCTGCCGGTAATTTATATGTTGATGGAAATATAACTTAAACATTGACGGAATATTCCACCCGTGATAATAAAAAAGCAACATGTCCTTTTTTATTATTCTTTTGATGATTTACATATCCAAAAAAAAAAAAAAAAAAAGAGATTTACATCCACTTATGCTTCTAATAATTGAGGAGAAAAAAGTTAATACTTTTGTGATAGTAAAAAAGCAAGACCATTTTCAATAAAAAAAATAACAAGTCCATTTATGATGAAAATGTGTACTTTTTAGTCAATTTGCGCTCCCTCGGATTAGATTAAATAAAACTTGGCACTCTAATTATGCTGTCTGATGTTTGAGTCAACACAAACCTTGAGAACCAAACATTTGGCTGATTTGCTGCAACTTTAAGGCCGGAGGGGGAGGGCACTACCATAGTTGAAAAATGCTTGCCAGTTTGCTCCTCCTTTTCTCTTAAGAAGTTGTGCTACACACCATCGTCATTGGAGCAACAAGATGAGGATGGCCTGCAAGGAAAAATAATAATAATAATAATAATAATAATATTTGTGAGGTTTAGTGCTGTGCTTGCTATTGATCTTGTGTTTGACTAATTTCATTGACTTTATGTTGATAAAATCATGATGCTCTGCACTGCACCATTTCCTTGACTTTTGGCACTGTTGACTGTTTGCCTTGTTGCCTTTTTCTTTTCCAAGGGAGGTTCTTTTTCGAACATGATACCAAGTTCTTTTCCTTTTCTTTTTCTCTTTTTAAAAAAGCAAGAAACCGCGTCTATCCATTTAGTTAATTAATTAATTAATGTAGAGAAAGATTTCTTAATTGTTAGTTAATTAATGACAAGCCAGTTTTATGCATTATAAAGGGTCAAATTAATAGTCTTAAACATTGCTAGGAATAGAAAAAAAAAACACAATATTTTGAACATTATTCAGGATAATTGTAGTGCAAAGTGAAAAAATCATCAAGAGATTTACATATAAGACTTCATGGGCCTTCTCATTCCCTTATTATGGACCAAGATGTGTTGTTAATGGGCCTAAAGAAAAAACATTTGCAAATTGCTTTGACTGAATATCCACAGTCATATTAAGAGCCCAATCAGGATCCATTAATTCATGGATTAGATTAGAAATAGTTATGAAGAAATCAAATAAAAACAGGAAAAATAAAACAAAATGGAGATGCAGGGTATCGATCCCCGTACCTCTCGCATGCTAAGCGAGCGCTCTACCATCTGAGCTACATCCCCTTCTTACTCGTCTATCATTTTACTACTATATAACAGTAAGCATGAAAAAATGCTGCAGTTTTTAACCCTTTTCCTTTCCTTTGGTGAGATGCGACTTGCATGCCAAATGCTGAGAACGGGATATGGTTTTATACTTCTTGTAGTGAATATTGTAGTAAATCACATGATTATGACATGTTGAAAGACTAATCATTGGATATGGTTTTCCCTCTGCATATGTTTGGTTGCTTTATACTTGTGGCAATTATCAGTTTGCGTGAGATGAAGCTTTGTAAAGTCCAGCTTTGAGTCTGTGCTTTCTTTGTCTATGATGTTAATTAGAAACAGTAATTGCATCATGTAAGAAGTATCTCCTCCTTCATCAGCATTCTTGATGACAATATTCCCTTTCAAGAATTACTCAAACCAATGGTGTTTGGTGGAGCAAAGTACTTTTTCTTTGCCTGATTGACCATTTTCTGCTTACACACCATGCTATTTGCTGTTAAGAAGACTTACTTTTGAATTTCCAGTTTAGAGATCGACTAGGTGTGGTAACCTTAGTCTTGTCACTTTCAGGTGAACAGTTCGTAAGGTTCTAGGCTAAGATCCTTCAATCAACCTCTCCCTCTCTCTTGATATTAAGCCCTTTCATCTTCTCTTTGTATGTTACTGAACCTGTCTTGAAATAAGGCGAAGTCTTGTTCGAATTACCTACTTCAAGTCACTATGAATGGGCATGGGAATTATAGCTATAGCCGATTTATCATCCATCTGAGTTTTAATAGGAAATGTTTCGCCTTCTTCTCGTTGTGATTTTTTAGTTGATCTCATGCCTGGAATTAGTCTTGGTTTTCATCAGAAAAGAGTGGTCTCTTAATCCATTGCTTGTTAGAAAACATGTTTGTTCCAGTGAAAGTTCTCCGAATTCGCCATCTGCAAAGCATCCTTGCTGTGTTAGCAAGGATTGCTTGATAGCGATTGTCTCGTGCTTCAGGAATGATCATTTCTTGGACCTGTCTCTTCTCTCTTACAGCAAAAGATTTGACATAAACTATATTCTAAAGGGGTATGTCATGCACACAAAACGATGCAAGAGAACTCATTATATTTGTTAGGAATTAGGAGAAACATGTCCTCGAGAGCAGTTTAATTTTTACACATCAAAAACTAACAGTTAATCAGAATTTTTGGTCATGGTGCCATTTCCTGGAGTACCAGAATCCGAAGTGCTCTTGGGAATTCTTACTTCCAGAAACATGTCATTGCTCACATATGCCTCAGTTTCCCTCCAATCGACATCTTCTGGTAGCTCAAGCCTTCTAACAAAACCAGGTTCCCACCAGTGGCCACTTCTCCAGTCTTTTGCTTTCGACTGATCTCTTTGCGGCTTCCATTGCCCACTAATTTCCATAATCTTCCCATTTTCGACATAAACTTGTACGGTATTATTCCCAACTCCTGATTTAACAAATCATAAGTTGAGAAAATTCAAAAACATTCCATAAAGGGAAAATTTGCTTCAGTTTAACCAATGGAGTATCGCCCTTATCTTTCGAGTCTTCCGATTTTTCCATTTCTAAGAGTTTATTGTTTTGAATACATCATTAGTAAATCATTTTCTACTTCGTTTCGAACATGGCAATGACAATTATATGACAGGTTTTCTTGTTCAGAAAGATAAGCCTGTGACTCCTGAGGTTTTATAGTTTCCTTGGTTCATGATCATCATCTCAAGCAAGGTTCTGGAATTTTAAAGATGTTTGAGAATTGCTAAGAACACTTACCTGGTAAATCTGCTTTTAGTACATAAGCATCATCTGTCTGGAACCAATCAATACTAGTCTTGCCAGAGCTCCGAAGATTAGATAACAAGACATCTGATTCAAAATCCCAGAGTGGAAATGCATCCGAAGGATCGAAAAATTTCCCAAACAACAATGGACTGAAAAGTGATCCATCACCAAATATCTTATGCACTGTGGGACTTCCATGGGCAAAAAATCTTTTGAACGCTTCTTCACTTAATGAAACACTCCATTTGTGTGGAGTTTGATCTTCTGTATGAACTTCAAGCTGTTTCCAACTTGCCATTACCAACTAGAGCTGAAAATCTTCAGAATCCTTTTTTTTTCTTTTCCTGGAGACAGTTTTTAGGCTTTGGACTTCTTATAGTGAGAGAGGAGCCTTTTGATAAAGCAGAGAACAAATTCCTTGAGAATATTTGAATGGCTGTAAAGCAAGTAGGAATATTTTCCTTCTAGGCCTTGTTCAACAGTAACTACTAACAAGGAATGGAAGAGCCATGCTTTGATGCCATGTGGCTACCTACTGAAATTAGTCTACCTACAGATGACTTTTGCAGGAATGGAAGAGCTCCCTTAGCCTTTAGGAGAGAATCTTCAATAGTTTTCCAGGAACACCATATGCCTTACTGTCCACACAACTTACACGGCAGGACACTTCATCAGATTTTTGTCTCTAACTTGTCATAATCCTGATGTGTTTAAGCGAATGAAAACACCTGGATGAAAAACTATATATATATATAGCAATTAATTATACCAATTATTTAAGCTTGATAATGTTAATTACCACATGATTTATATGCAAAATACTGCTTTAGTAACTTAAACATAGAATCTATATGGAAATCCTGCGATGATCATATGCAAAGATTGCATGACCCACCAACTTAAAGCTTGCTTTTTGATGTAATTGCTAACCTATGAATAGAAAATGCTGAGGACACTTCATATCTAAAGTTGTGTGAAAGGAATAATTTATATGTAATGTCATGCTGCACATTCTTCCTCTTTATACATATACTTATCATATCTTTAATCTCTCCTTTTTTTAGAGCCAATAATTTTATTGACTACTGGTTTTGAGGCTTTATGCATTACAATGCATCTGCAATAGCATCTATGGAGCTTACTTTTCCAAAAAGCAGCATTAGTATCTGCCTGATGGATGCTTGAATTTCTACTCACGGCAAACGCAGAGCCACTTGAAATAATGGGGCACAGACAAGAAAGTCTTGACACAAAATACAAATGAAGTTTTCTCAAAAGGCAAGGGCTAATCCTGTATCGCCATTCTTAGACAAACCGAGATGACAGGCTTGGAGGCATCTGCTGATGGATAGGATAAGATGATAATACCATGATCAGTCGATCACCCATAGGAGAAATTGCAGCTATTTCACACATTCATTAATCCGGAATCAAGTTACTGTCACTGAAGTTGAAGACCGATGAAGGAAAAGATCATGTTCACTGTCAGGGGAGGGTGTATCATCCTTGGCCTCATGGTGTTTTTTTTTCCTGCAAATTTCTTACAAAACTGACAGGAAAGTCATCAAAGTATAGCTCAAATCACATAAATGGTTACCCCCAAAGTTCAATTACTTTATCTCATTTTAGTTCATCACAGTCCAAGGCTCTCCTAATTTTACCAAATCCTAATAGCACACACTACTAAACACAATTACGAAGATCATTTACACACACACAAAAAAAAAAAGCAGCAGACTGCACAAAAAAAAAGATTTAAAAAAATCATGCCAAAAAAGTTTAAATTTCAATTTTTATATCCATTGAAACATCCTTTTGGTCTCTATTAAACCTTTGAAAAACTCTAAAAATTCATAAAAATTGTAAACCCTGGAATCTAAAAAAAGGCTCTCAATGAAATTTATCTTAAGCTAAATTGATTAATGAAACTCCTCTTTCGTACTATAATTTGTCAGCATGTCTCCGTTTTTTACAATGCACTAATCTGCAGCCCAAGACAGACCATGGCTGAACTTAGAAGCCCATTGGGCTGGTTGTCATGGGTAAGGAGATAAGTTATTGGGCCCTAGGGCCCGATTATGCAAGCTAACAAGGCCTATCCTGCAAAATCAAAACATGAAGTACTTCCCTGCAATTACTTCAATAATTTCTATAAGATATATCTATTGGAGGCTTAAATTGACAAGTGAATTGTTCCTGTTATCATTCAGAATTGAAAGTTAGTGGGAATTGCAATAAAATATTTTTTTTATAAATACATTATTTCATGTGTGGACATTTAGCTTAAAACTAGATTGGTGAATTATTTTGCGGGGTTGACCAAATTTTTTCTATACAAAAAAATATATTCAAATGTTAGAAACGTGTTTTAAAAAGAAATTCATGACTAGGATTATAAACCAAACCAATCAATAAATTAGTTTCATTTAATCGTATGATAAAAAAATGATGGTAAATTAATCAAATTAAAAGAAATGATCACGATGACTTGCTAAAAGAAAAGCTTGGAAAAAAAAAATTATGAAGCTCAATTATTACCTAAGCCAATAATAAAAAATGAAACTAAAAAATAAATGGAAAAAAAAAAGATTGAAAAAAATTACTTGAGTCAACTTGAGTTAATATGTTGAACTCGCATATTGGGTTAGAAGGCCAGGGTAACCCTATAGAAATCAGATTAATAAAAAAAAATTATAATGTTCAATTTCCAACAAACCTGATGTGGAATGATGAAATTAAGAAAAAAAAATTTAAAACAATGACATATAAAAACACCAGCAAAGTTGGGTAAGTCCACCGAAACCCATGACCTCGAATTATGCAAACAAGGCAATCTAATAGAAGGAAAAACAGGAAAAATCATGAAACTTGATTCATGAATCAACCTAATATTAAATGACAAAACAAAAAAAATATTAATTTTTTAAAAATAACTTTAAACAAACTTTAGTTAACCCAAGCTAACTTACCGAGCTCGCTAGCTAAGTCATAAGACTAGAGTAACCTCATAGAAAGATGAGATTGAAAAAGGAAATTAGTGTAAAAAAAGGACCTTAAAAAAACTAATGTCAACCCTAGTTAACCTTTTAAACTCGTGACTCAGGTCATGAGAAAATGATCACCCAACTAAAAAAAATAAACGAAGACCAATTCCTAACAAGTTCAATATTAAAGGATGAAATTGAAAAAAAAATTATCAAAGAATGATCTAAAATAAAAAATAACAATCAAGAGAAATGGGGATCAAAATTGACACAAAACAAAATAATATGATACCTTTCAATTTTGATAGACTACACGAATCTTAAGGAGATAAGAAAAAAAGATGGAGAAGAATAAAAAAATCATCGAAGACTCACCATCGACTCAAGCCGCACCATAAACAAGAGCACCTTATCACTTCCAACTCAACTGTGGACAACGGTGTTACACCATCAGATGAAGCCGCATATGCTGCTAGGTTGCAACGGCTTCACCATACACTCTGGCATGTGTGTTGTATGCGCTAACAAAGTTGACATGTTTGTCCTTTTCAGTTTGAATTGGTATCAAATTGGATCTCTTAGGCTTTAATTATTTTAAATCAATAAAATAAAATTTTATTTTGCAAAACCAAGCATCAAATACGTGTTGGAATTTCTCTTTCACCTCATGGGACCCATATATAAGCAACAAAAAAAAAAATACTATCAAGTCTATTAAAAAAAACAAGAAATCAAGGGACCAAGAAAAAAGGGTTGAATCTCTCTCTTGGTCCTGTAATTCAGTCACTAATGTTTGCAAGAAAAAATGGTTCAATACTTGTCTAGTGTTCAAATTCAATTCTCATTGCTTTAATTTTATTTAATTTTTTCAAATTAAGCATCAACGGAGAGTAAGTTTTGTTTCTTAACACCATGAGTAGCCAATACCAAGCCAAACAAAATAAATAGTCAAGCTTAATCCTAAATTAATCTAATGTAAAAAAATTAAACCAGAAAACAGAAAGCTGGTACAATAAAATTTGTCATGATTAAATAAAATAGTTATAAGATAAATAAAAAAAGAGTTTTTTTCTTTTAAATTTTGAGAATATTTGAAAGTGTGATAGTGATTATTATTAAAATATGTTTTGCTCGAAAATATATTAAAATAATATATTTTTTATTTTTAAAAAAATATTTTTGATATTAACATATTAAAACAATAAAAAAAGCATTCAACAAAAAATAAATAAATTTTAATTTTTTTACAAAATATTTTTAAAATGCAAAAAAAAATAAAAATAGTCATGATTTCTTTGTCGCTAAGAAAAGGAAAGAACAAAAAAACAATTGCTTGATTTGACTAGAGAGGAGAGCCCTTTTGTAAATGGCCCTTCAATAGAGACTTGGAAAGGGGTAGATAGCGAGGTGTTGAGTAAAGATGAAAAAGGGGCCCAAAATGAAGCTACCTCCCAAGTCAACGTTCATATGGAGTCTAAGAATAGTCAACATTTTGCAGTACATTCTCCAATTCACAGTCCTATTCTCCCATGAAAATATAGACCCATCCTTTAACTATTTTTTTATATTATCATCTTAAGATAAAATTAAACAATAATTTACAAAATAATTTCTCGTAAACCTTTTAATTTGAATATAAATAATATCTCACCTAAAATTAGAATGGAGGGAATATCCTAACTACTGAAGAAAAAAAAAAAATCTTAAAAAACCTTTTCATGAACAATAAAGAAAAAAACATCAGCTTCACCATGCATCAATATCGCGTAAGATTTGTTCTTAAATTGTGATTTATGAATGTAATCACTTTTGAAAATGTATACGTATGTAAACCTAATTTTAAACTTTATTTTTTCTTTCAAAGGTTATTAAAAATATATTTGGGAATATGATAGAAATTATTTTTAGTTTGAAAGTATATTAAAATAATATATTTTTTATTTTTTTAAAATTAACACATTAAAATGATCTAGAAATACTAAAAAATTAATTTAAAACTAAAAGTAATTAATTTTTTTTAAAAATACGGTCGAACAAACATGATCTAAATTCAATTTAATTTGATAAGTTAACTTAAAAAACCCATGATTCAGAAACTAACCCTAGACGAGTTTCAAGTTAAACGGGAAAAGAATATACATGGTGAATTTTTGTTGACTCGATTGAGTTTTTAATAATTTAATTAACTTAATTAAAGTCAGCTCAAACTCATTCCGGTTAGCTCTAATTATTATTATTTAAATAAAATAATACTATTTTAATAAAAATTATTAACTAATAATTTACAAGCTAAATTTGTTTTAGTCACTATCTAGTTCTTATCTTGAATATAAATAATTTTTAAAATTAGTGTTTGTTTGAAAGTGTGGTTGTGGTTACTTTTCAAAGTGCTTTTCGTGCCGAAATGCATCAAAATAATATTTTTTTATTTTTTTTAAAATTATTTTTAAGATCAGCACAACGTATCAAAACAATTCAAAACATAAAAAGTATTAATTTTTAATAAAAAATTAAATTTTTAATAAAAAAATTAAATTTTTATATAACGCAGTTTACACCATCTTTTCAAACGGTGCAAACCTTCACCTAAATCTTAATGGGGGAGAAGGTGTGACCACACTAAATTGCTAAATGCTCATTTGTATCTATCTTCACTTAAAACCAATAGTTGTATTTAATACATAAAGATAATTTTTCTTACAACTAAATTAATTAAGACTGTTTGTTGTGAATTAATGAATCACCACTTGTCAATATTTAATAGGTCAATAAAAAAACCACAATTTCTTTTTCTAAAAAATAAAAAACAAAATTTATAAAAAGAAAAAAGAAAAAATAATAGTATTTGGGTTTTCCTTGTCGATTTCTCTCTTTCTATCTCAAGAAGTCTAACAATATCAACAAGTTTTAAAAAAAATAAGGTTTTCATTGGTAATAATCATAAAAACCTTGAGAAGTTACTATTTTTCTCAAATTCTTTGTCAGCTCTAACTTTTCAATGAAAACTTGTTGAAGAAATTGAAAAAGAAAAATCCACCGTTTTCCAGGCCAACAGCATTGTCACAGCCAACGTCCTTTTTGAGCTTCTTTTGATTGGATCATGTCATTGATTTAACACCCTTTTGTTTTTCACACAGAATTTCCTGTTCTCATTTTGGATTTTCCAGGTC
Source organism: Populus trichocarpa (assembly GCF_000002775.5). NCBI lineage: Eukaryota > Viridiplantae > Streptophyta > Magnoliopsida > Malpighiales > Salicaceae > Populus > Populus trichocarpa. Next base: position 44,454,339 of record NC_037285.2, on the reverse strand, counting down.
TATTACAGGTCCTAAATAAGCCTCATTTGTGCAAAACTTTGGATATTTATGTTATTTGATTCTATATTTTGGGCTGTTTAAGGAAGATAAATTCTGGGTTTTGTTTGGTGAATTGAGTTTTGATTCCAAGTTTGAATTTTTAGGCAAAAATTCTATCTGGGATTTTGAGAATTTGTATCTAGATTTTGGTGATCGGGTTGTTTTAGAGGCATAAAATCTGAATTGGGAATGAGTCCAATGGTAAAAGCTGGAAGCTTTTTGGGTTGGTTTTGTACTATGAGGGTACTATAAGGGTTTTGATTCTTCTACAGGGGGTTTAGCTATTGATGAAATGAGAAGGATAGTTTATGCTTATAAGGATGAATCATCAACCAATGGTTCATATGAAGTCAAACTGTTCCAGTTTTTTGGTGATTCTGCTATGTGCATCTGTGGTGGTGAGCTTGGAATACAGGGGAAGGACAGAGGAAGTGTTTCTGAGGCAATTAGATGACCCAGCAACTGGCTATGTTGATAAGGACGCGGTAGGACTTTGTACCACATTCTTCTATAATTCCATTGCTTGCAGTTTAATAAATTTGTGATCACAATTGAGGTTATTTGATTTCCAGTGCTTGAAATGCCCTTTTTCATGATGATAGATTGTGAGTTGGGAAACGGATATTAACCTGCTGTTTATGTTTCTTAACTTCTAGAAATGAGAGATATGGCTTGTATGGGTCCAGATTCATCAAAACGTATGCAAATTGGTGCTAATTTGTTTCAATAATATTGACTATTGGCTGATAAAATTATTTGGCTCTGAGTTACGCTTAGTAATTTATGATTTAACCTTGTCGCGCCACCCAGGAATCACTACTGCAATACTATTTACTCTCAGTTCTGGATTAATTCTACTGTCTCACCCCCATGAGTTATGACAACAATATTATTTGCTCTCTCAGTTCTTGATCATTGATAAGGATCAGAATACCACAATAGAACTTGATAATTTTTATAATATACACTCCTAGGTCTGCTAAAATGTGACACGCATCACTGCCTGGATTAAATTTTAGTAGGATATTTCTAAGAAGTATCAACACTACACTTTTCTTGAGAGAGTTGATTTGATGGTTAAGAGAGTGTACACTGTAATTAGCCACAAATTTTATATCAGGATGTGAGAAGTAAAATTCTCATAAACTTCATAGTTTTGTTATAAATAATCTGCTCTTAATGAGATTAAAGAGATGAATTAGTCTCCAAGTGTGAAAACTTACTCAAGAATATCCTTGGCCTTAAATCCAAAAAGGGAAAATTATAGCTATCTCTTTCATGATATTAACTTCTTATTTTATAGGTCTAAACTTAAATTACTAAAATTAGGGATCTGATAGTACTTACCACACGTGTATGACAATTTTGTGTTCCCTAACACTTGAGATGACACACATTTATCATAATTTCTTCTTCTCGTCTCTGTTTAGGGTCTTGGATTTTTCTTTCCTTTTTTTTGGTTTCTGGGGGGCAGATTCAGAGTGGAAGAGTTGTAATTATGGAATTCTTTAATCATAATTTCTTTTTTATCCGAAAACTAGTCATTGCTGAAGATGAGCAATGATCATCGATGAGGATTATAATACCACAATAGCCTCTGACCTGAAGTGTTTTGTGCACTATTGCATCCATGATCATATCCATGTTGCATATGCTGATGTGTATGTTTAAGTAGGGATATTCGCTTCCAAGCTCTTCCTTTTTACTGATTATTTTATCTTCTCTCTTCCCCCCTGCAAATGTGGCATTGCCTTAATGTGTTTGTGCTTTTTTTGCCTACTTAAACTTCCTTGTTCTTCATGTGTGTGTATGTGTCTACTGCTTGTTCTTAGTTCATATTTATAGATGTCTGCTTATTCCCAGCTGGACAAAAATTTACTGAAATTGTTTTGGATTGCAGGCAGAGCTACTTTGCATCATTTGCAAGGTAGATTTGATTCAACTGAAGGAAGCTGATGAAAATCTTAACTTCTGTTTCCCTGAGGAAACATTTAATGGGGCCAGTGAACTAAGGTCTAAGGGTTGGTCAGTGTCAAAAGAAAACATTCAGAAATTGATTAAAGTCCCACAGCCCCAGTTAAAGGAAACTCTTTTAGATTGTATAAGAAAGGACAATCATCTGTTCCATGTTTCTGGAGATGAAGGTGGTGCAGATAATTATCACACAAGGCGTGCTGTTGCAAGAAGGAATTTGCTTCAGATCATCTCAGAGCCCCCAGCCCCAGTGCCTGTCGTTGGATCACCATTTCCTAGTCCCTCACCATCCCCAGATCTGGCACCTTCTCCAGCTTCCACTCCAAACTCTATCCCTTCACCACAAGAACCATTTTTTCCTCACCTAACGCCACCTCCTCCCAGTCCCAGTGAAAACTCTTCTTCTAGTCAAACCTCTGGTCCTATTGAGCCAGATAATGGAAATAACCATAAAACAGTTGTTATTGCAGTAGTTGTGACTGCTGGAGTGACATTTGTTGTTGCGGCATTGTTCTTCTTGCTCTGTACTAAGGTTTGTTGGAGAGGACCTGGAGCTAGACGAAATGATGAAAGGCCCCTTCTTAGCCTAAGCTTAAGTGACTATTCTGTTGGTCAGTAAATAGTCTGTCGGATGTTTTCTTTTAACGTACAATTCTTTTATACAGTTCTGATATTTCTTCAAAATCTGATCTTCCAGGTTCTACACATAAAACTTTTGGCTTAGGAAATTCTATCGAACAAGAGAAGCTTGGTCATCATTCTTTTGGTAATATATCAAGCCATGAGAAAATGGGATCATCTTTGGAGAGCCTTTTTAATAAGTCTGATGCTCTTAATGTATCGCTAGATGAAAGTATGTCATTAGGAGCTGTTAGTGCTGCCGCCAAATCCTCTGGTGACAGCAAGATGAACACACCTGTACCACATCCTCCAGGAGGGACAGGCAGCAACCCTTTTTTGAAGCCTCCTCCTGGAAGAGCAGAACCACTTCCTCCTGAACCGCCTGCTAGTCTCAGGCCTCCTCCCAGTAAGGCTGGTCCTACTCCTCCACCTCCCCCTCCTGCACCACCTGCGCCTGCAAAATCATCCAGTAGTACGGGCCCTCGCCCCCCTGGTCCACCTCCTCCACCACCTATTGCTCCTAGAGTGAAACCTGGTCCACGCACTCTACCACCTCCAATTGGAGGTTCTGCTCCTCGACCACCTCCACCAATGCCCTCAGGTCCAAAAGTTCCTCGACCACCTCTTGGATCAAAGCATCCTTCCAATACTGCATCCAGTGAAGGAGCTGGTATGGAGGATGATGCTGATGCTCCTAAAGCCAAGTTAAAGCCATTTTTCTGGGACAAAGTTCTAGCCAACCCTGATCATTCCATGGTTTGGCATCAGATTAAATCGGGATCATTCCAGTAAGTTACACTTTTGAATTTTATTGTTATTTTTCTATTTTTTCATTCATGAATCCCTAATAACCTTTGCTGCTGAATATGCTATTTTACAGGTTCAATGAGGAGATGATAGAAACCCTGTTTGGATATGCACCTGATAAAAACAAAAATGAACGCAAGAAAGAGTCTTCTTCCCAAGATCCAACACCCCATTTTATTCAAATACTTGATCCCAAAAAGGCACAAAATTTATCAATTCTTTTGCGGGCACTGAATGTGACGATAGAAGAAGTCTGTGATGCACTTCGTGAAGGTGATCAACTCTCTTAATTTCTTTCAGTAGAGATACATGCATGGATAGGTTAAACTGCACCAATTCCAAGAAATTCAATTTTTTTGGTTGAGGGGGGTGGGGATGGATGTTTCATTGTATTTTCTTTATCCCGTTCCTAGTCTAGGAAAATCCTTTCACACACCTTATTTGTCTAGTATGGCTGATTTTCATGATGGTGTGGCTGTGTGGATGGTTGCAATTACCTCATCTCATTGGTTGTGGAACTTGAGTAGCGATAGTGTCTTTCGGTTTTAATGCATCAGCATATTCTAACCTCTGTTAATTAAAAAACCAGGAAATGAGCTTCCTGTAGAGCTCGTTCAAAATTTGTTGAGGATGGCACCCACAGCAGATGAAGAACTGAAGCTTAGGCTCTACAGTGGTGAACTTTCTCAACTTGGGCCTGCTGAGAGGTTCCTAAAAGCATTGGTTGACATCCCATTTGCTTTTAAACGACTGGAAGCACTTCTTTTCATGTGCACTCTACAGGAAGAGATCACCTCCAGTAAAGAGTCTTTTGAAACCTTAGAGGTAGGCAACTGGATATAGTATTTCTTCAACACTTGGTTTAATTCTTGCTTTTAGGAGCTGGTTGTCTTGAACAATATGTTGGAAGTATCCATGCTCATAGTCTAATTATAAACTTGGTAGTTGCACTTTTTCAACATATGGGGAAGAAGACCCTTGCAATGCTTCTTGATTTTGGGAAGGCATACCATATCATGGAGACATATTTTAAAAAATCATTAAAAATATTATTGAAAGAAAAATAAATTTTTGTGAAGAACCACAACACAACATTATTTGCAAAAAAATTACATACTGATTTCAGTTCAGTGCCTCCTATCATTCTCCTTCCTATGTGTCTTGGAAAGTGCATGCATCCCATCTAGTTTATAGAATGAAAGAGACTAGCCACCTATCATACAAAAGAGGATGGGCAGGATATGGTAGAAAAGGTAGAACTGGTAGAATCCTGTGACTTGATGAATTTCACATTTAGAATGTATAAATGTTTTTGCATATAAGACACATGTTTGCATATAAATATTCTCACATTTATAAAATTTGAATATATTACTGTGCAAAGTGGTCAGTTTCTCACCGATCTGTCTCTGATTTCTGGCAATTTCTTGAATTTCTGCACTTGCTAACATCTAATGCAAATGCTATCTCCATCTAACATGGCAGGTTGCTTGCAAGGAGCTCAGAAACAGTCGATTGTTCCTCAAGCTTCTAGAAGCTGTTCTCAAAACAGGCAACCGAATGAATGATGGAACATTCCGTGGTGGTGCACAAGCATTCAAGCTTGACACACTTTTGAAATTATCTGATGTAAAAGGAGTAGATGGGAAGACTACTCTCTTGCACTTTGTTGTTCAGGAGATAGTTCGCTCTGAAGGTGTGAGAGCTGCTCGTGCAGGACGAGAGAGCCGGAGCCTTTCCAGTGTCAGTATAAAAACAGATGATCTCCTTGAGGAAATTTCCACCGATACAGAAGAGCACTATTGCAACCTTGGTCTTCAGGTTGTTTCTCATTTGAGCAGTGAACTAGAAAATGTCAAAAGAGCAGCGGTCGTGGATACTGACAACTTAACAAGATCTGCTGCTAAACTTGGGCAGTCATTGTTAGTAACCCAAAATTTCCTGAATAAAGACATGAAGAATTTAGAGGAAGATAGTGGATTCCATCAAACATTGAAAGGTTTTGTGCAGAATGCTGAGGTTGATGTCATGTCACTTCTGGAAGAAGAAAAGAGAATTATGGCTCTGGTGAAGAGCACTGGTGATTATTTCCATGGGAATGCAGGGAAGGATGAGGGCTTACGATTATTTGTCATTGTACGAGACTTTTTAATAATATTAGATAAGGTATGCAAAGAGGTGAGAGAGGCACAAAAGAGGTTAGCAAAAACACAGAAAAAAGAGGCATCTACTGTATCATCTCCCTCTAATCAGCGCCAGCAACTGTTGGCTGATCTTCGCCAGCGGCTATTTCCAGCAATTGCAGAGCGACGTACAGAAGATTCCAGTTCCAGCTCGGATGACGATGGTTAATCTGAAAGAGGTAAGCTATGACCCTATCAACGATTAATTTGTGGTTTCTTTCCATTTAGAATTCATACAATCGAACTTGTATATATTTAAATATGGTCGAAGAGAATGTGATTCTGTGAACTTGGGATTGATATTGAAATTAAGAAAGTCCTTCACTTGTGTTATCCAGGTTGCTGCTATTATGGAAGATTTCGGATCTTCGCCAGTGGCTATCATTACCCATTGAGTCTTTCACCGGTGTTATCCATATATTTCGAGGGAATGGTGGGAAAGTGCTCCAAAACCAAATAGCACTCCCACTTCTCTTCGACGCCAAATTGCACTGAAGCAGATGGATTAATGGAGCTGAAAACAGATTAACCCTCGTCAATACACCCATTGGTATTTAGGTGTATCTGTTCAAGTAAGATTGATTCTTTTGTATAACTTGGGATCTGAATTCAATAGTGGAGCAATTAGAGAAACAGTTTCGAAAATACAATACGGTTGCGAGGGCAATCACTCCCGAATGGCTAGCTAAGGAAGGCTCCTCTCGTCTCTCTCGACAGTAGCCGACTAGTCCGATATGTGGAAGATTTCTGTGCCTGTAACATAACATAACATAATTTATATTAAATCTCAATTCAAGAAAAACAAAACCTTGGTGTTTTAGTTGATTTTCTTGTAATTTTCTAAAATCCCAAGATTTATTAACCATAGAATCTTTTTATATTACCTTGAATAACCATAGAACCCTACCAATCAACCATAGTGTTACTCACTTCCTATCTTTTTCAGGAAATAATTAATTCATCCTTCACAATTTTAAATCTTTAAGACAATAATGAGTCCTTCTATTTTTTCACCTGTTTACAATCAGGTCCTTTCATTAATTATTTTTTTTTTATTATGAGAATCTATTGTTTCTCTTCTAAAATAATCCTTCATTTCTAAGTCAAAACTACAAATAAGACCAAAAGTGCATTAAATTTATAAAAGATGTTCTGGAATTTGGAAAAACAAATAAAAATCAACAGTCAATCTGGTCAAAGGACCGACTTAAGATTCCTCAAGACTAGAGGGACTAATTTATAACTCTATAGAAATCACATTCGGACCGTAACATAAGCTACTCATTTCTAAACTTAAAATTCCGAAAAAATAAAAATTAAAAAAAATAAAAATCCGTCCGATTTCGATATTCAACAGAAGTGCTAAACCCTCACCTCTTTCTATACTTTCCCCGTCCCGTTACCATCTCCAAACTTCGTCCTAGACGAAAATTCTTAAAAGATAAAGAAATTGTTAGAGCAGCCTTTATACTCAATCTACTGGTACGTATTCCAATCTTTTTTTTTTGCTTCTTTCTTTAAATGGTTTCGATTTGTTAGTTTTAATCATAAAATTGGTGACAGAGAGAAAAAAATTGTGTGAGGTTATGAATTAAGTTCTAATCATATGTTAAGTTCAATTTTATGATGTGTGGGCTGTGTTAGTTTAACTTTGGTAGTGGGTTTGGTTTTGTTCCTTACATATTTCTGTCTTTTTTTTATTGTTGTCTCTGCAGGGATTTTTATTGTATTCAATTAAGTAAAGTTTAATCGATAATGCTTTCTGGGGTGAAGTTTATTCCCCGAGATGAAGTTGATAAGGTAAGGTTCCCCCCCCCCCCCCCCTGAAACATGGTTTAATTTTCGTGTTTAAAGTAGTTTTTTTAAAAAAATTACCTTTCATTTTTCTAACTATTTGAATAATGGGTTTTAGGGGAAAGGTGAAAATAGGGATGATTTTGTAGAGAAGAGGAAGGAATCTGGTAGTAGAAGGGAAAAGAATAGGAGGAAGAAGAAGAAGATTTCGCGTCATGATAGCAATTCTGATGATGATCTTGAGAGAATTAAGAAACGGTCTAAGAAGAGTAAGAAGTGGTACTCGTCGGATGAGCATTCGTCAGAAGAATCAAGTGATAGTGAGAGTGGTTCAGATGGAAAGAGTAATAGTAAGAGAAGAAAGAAAAAGAGAAAGAGTAGGAAACGTTTTTCATCTGATGAATATTCATCGTCTTCTTCAGAAGGTGAGGCTCAAAGAGGAAGTGCGAAAGGTGGTAGGAAGAAAAGCAAGGAAAAACAGGGTGAAATTGGTGATGACTTTAGTGGTATGTTCTCTAAGTAATTTTATGTTAGAATGTTTGATAATTTGATGATGTTAAGATTCGATAATTTATTGAATATTTGTTTGTAGATGATGGCAGAGAATCCCATTCTATAAATAAAATAGACATTGCCAGGAAAGAAATGGGCTTGGATTGGATGCTTAGGCCTGCAAAAGATGTTGAGAGAGGGCCAACAGTTAGTGTTGATCATGACCTAGAGGAACCCCCTGCTGAAGAGGTAATGCTGTTTTTTTTCTTCTTTTCTGTCACTCTATGATCAACTTATCAATTGCCTAGCTTTCTTTTGGTTGGTGGTCCTAGCTGTCTTCTTTGTGGCACTTTTTTCTGAAGTTGTAGGGGTGCCAATTCTGTGCAATGATGGGAGTTCGTATTGCAAAATTCTAACATCCTTAACTAAGTATCTTGCTTGTATTGGAGAAAATATAGTAATTAATTGTCATTTTCTCCTTGAATCTTGGTCCATTTCTTTGATTATATGGAATTGTTAGGATGATACTTGTTATATGAGTATAATTCAGCTAGCACAACTAGTTGGTGTATTAAGATATATTGCTAACATGTACACTCTGGGCATTTGTTTGTCAACCTTGTTTTACTTTTATGAATTAAAACTAGTTTTCCTCTATCTGCTTTCACTGATCAGTTCTTGTATCATTTGAATCATTTCACTGCTCAAAATTGTTATGCTTACATGATCTTTGCATATTCAGTGTGATATTTGTCACATCTATTCTTTCTAAATGGTGTTGAGCGCATGTATGTCCTGTTCAAAATTATTGCTTACATGAGCTTTGAATATTCAGGGTACCACATGTCACATTTATCTGTTCATGTTCTAAGTTGCTGGGTAAATAGATGTCTTTTTCTGCGAAGCAGTTGTGCTATGCTTTTTTTCTGTTGATGAAGTACTCATTTTTTAATTTGTTCATTAGATAATGAGAGTGAACCCTCGGGAGTTGAATCCATATTTCAAGGATAATGGAAGTGGTTATCCGGATGATGGAGTTGAGAAAAAAGTTGGTGTAGATCAACTTCCTTCGTCTTCACTTATTGGGGATGGAGGTGCAAGCTGGAGGTTAAAAGCCTTAAAGCGTGCACAAGAGCAAGCAGCTCGGGAAGGAAGAAAGCTTGAAGAGGTTTGTTTCCTTAACTTCCAGAATGCATCTATTATGACTGAAGCCTCCATTATTTGCATTTGATAGTTGATACAATTTTATTTTGCAGATTGTGGAAGAAAGATGGGATTCCCTTGGTCAATTGGCTGTCTCTGCAGCATCTCGAATGGCTGCCCCATCTCGTGCTCATCTGCATGCAATAAAAAATAGAAAGAAAGGATTAACCGAGAAACAAGATGCTATGACAGATGGTCAAAGTGGGAGAGATATTGGAAAGGTACTCGGCAACTCACTGAAACCACTGTTAATTTTTTTTATGAAGCAGTTGTAGGGTGTGAGTCAAAAATTGCTTTAATGTTACTTGAATAAAAAGTACTTTTCACTTGCATGTAATTAATATGATTGTTATTATCAGAGTGCTGATCGAGGCTACTTGAAGGATGTATCTGTCCGCCATCCTGAAATGAGAGCTCCAAAAGTCCATAACACTTTGTCATGGGGAAAACGAAAAAGTCAAAATATGTCTACTAAGGATGCAGCCCTTGTTTCCGCTGCAGCATCTAGCATGAATAAGTTTTCTGATGATGGAAGTTTTATGAGCAAAATTCTTGGTAAGCAGAATAAGGATGCTGGAAGTTCTGTTGGTTCCTATTCAAACCAAGAGGAGAATTTGGAGTCAAAAGTGGCTTCACCTGAAATGAACAAACCCAGTGAAGGCAGTCTGTTGGTTAAGGAAGCACTAAGTGCAAACCAATTGGCAGCCAAGGCTTTGCAGCTTCGCATGAAAGGAAAGCATGAAGAAGCGGAGAAACTCATGGTGAGACAATGTTTCCACTTTTACATACTTCTGTTTTACCCTTGGTTCTAATAAAGACTTGAGCTTCCCAAAGGAATGAGATTTCTCTAGTCCTTCTTGGGAGAAATTTTAGTTAATTTTATCTATTTCCTCGTATTATGAAAAACAATGCAAGGCAAAAGCTTTCAGTAAGTTGCCTTGAAAACATTGGAATACATGGATGGATGGATGGATTATTATACAATGTTTTAGGATGGAAATTAAGAGCATTGCAATGACATTGTTATTTCTTAGTCCTAAGCTGAGTCCTAACTTTTGGTCATTTTCTTAGAAATGGGATAAGAATTCAGGGTAAGATCAAGATCAGTGCAGGAGTGAAAGCATCACTTTACCATCAACAGGACTTGGGTCAATCAAAAGCTTTTAAGAGTGTGAAGATATTTTTTATAAAAACCTGCACTTTTGTAAGCTTAGCATAATATGAAAGGTGTTGGTGACAACAGTCTCTAAAGTTCATCGTGACTTTCCAGATATGTTCTTAGAAGTTTTCTATGAGTGACTTTCTGGGTCTTGAATGAAAAGGCAATCATATTTTTATGATTCTTTGTATTTGCTAAGTCAAATTGTAAGTGCACGGCCTTTTTTATTGGTGATTAAGTGTTTTCTTTTCCTTTGTTTTATCAGCAAGAAGCTGAGAGCATCAAAGTGAAGCAGGGTGTTGGAGAGAATTCAAACAGACCTCAGATAGTCAGTAGCACAAACAGGTAATTTTGCATGTTGTGATTTTTTCTTTTAAATATGTACACATTTTTTTTTTAGTTTCTGTTGATATACAGTATGCTTATAGTTTTGGATAGGGTAGTGTTCTAAACATGATATTAGAGCATCAAAGGCATGGTGATTCCTCCTTTTCTTTTCTTTGTGGAACATATTTGTTTGCTCAACCTGATTCAGTTACTCCATGTGCCATTACATTGTTTTCTCATTCTTGAAACTTTGCAATTTATGGTAATTGCTTTTATAATAGTATTTCCTTTTTTGTTCTTTTTAGATCTGCTATTCAAGGTGTTTCTGCTAGGAGAAAGGAAGATGAAGATGCTGATAGGCATCTTGCCCAAACAATAATGCAGAATAAACAGTACAGTTTATCTGGCCGGGCTGACGATGAATATGATTTTGATGACGGCCCAAGGAGGAAGTCTGGTAGGAAGGGTAGAGACAATGATCACAAGGTCTCTAGCAAGAATGATCTTGGAAAGCGTATCTTGACTCAGCAAGAACGCTGCAATTTTTGCTTTGAGAATCCAAACCGGCCAAAACATCTTGTTGTGTCGATAGCAAACTTCACATATTTGATGTTGCCACAGTGGCAGCCCATTGTGCCAGGCCATTGCTGCATCTTGCCAATGCAGGTAAGCTTAGTCTAGTTGCTTAGAGTAGAGTAGGCTTGGTTACCAGTTATATGATTTGTATTTCTTACAGTTGAATCGCAACTTGTCATTTGTGTTGGATTTGTTCTAAAAGACTGTATTTGGGAGAATTGATCTGTCTCATAATTATAGTAAGCAATTTGAAAATATGTTAGTGTTTGAATCATCACTTTCTGAAAGATTCTACCAGAGCAGGAAATAAGAGTTGTTTTGATGATTTAGGAAGCAAAATAAAGTCATTCGCAACATAATGTAGATGATACTGGATTTTATCTAGGAACAGACATAGGTTAACTTTCTGTTATTTTTATTCTTCACTTGAAGATTTATTCTTATGGAGGCTGGGTTTTTTCTTTGTAGCATGACTCAGCCACAAGGAATGTTGACAATAACGTGTGGGAAGAAATTCGCAATTTCAAGAAATGCCTTATAATGATGTTCTCCAAGCAAGAGAAGGATTTAGTGTTTCTTGAAACAGTGATCAACTTGTCACAACAAAGGCGCCATTGTTTGATCGAGTGCATTCCTTTGCCTCGAGAAATTGCTAAACAAGCCCCTCTATATTTTAAGAAGGTTAGCTTTCTTTTATTAATTTTCTGTTTTGGTGAAATAATTGTTGCTTCCTTTTTTAGTGTTCACTTAGTCTTCTAGATTTTGCTAGACTATCTTTTTGGGGAGAAGAGCTGGTCTGTTAGTAACTGTTGATTGTGTGCACTTCGAAAAATATCTTCATTTTTTCCCTGACCTTTGTTTAAACTACGAGATGTCATCAAGCACAGAGAGGAACGGAACATAAAGTTAACATGAAAGGGTTGCCAGTGTACCGCAACAATTTTGTTCTTTAATATTTATCCAATTGTTTAATGTAAATTGAGTCAAAATGTCGACTTTGTAACAGCAAAGAGAAACCATAGTGAAGATCAATTTATATCCATGAAAGATTTTGTGTATGCTTCTAATAATTAACCTAGTAGCGTTCTTTTTGGGCACAATGTCAACACCAGCCATTCACATATGTAGATTTTGCTTATATATATGGACAAATTTATGACTTGCACACACATTTACATGTTCATCCATCCTTTGGTAATAAATACTTCCATTCCAGGCAATTGATGAAGCTGAAGATGAGTGGAGTCAACACAATGCAAAGAAGCTCATTGATACAAGTGAGAAAGGACTTCGTGGTTCAATCCCCAAGGACTTTCCTTATTTCCATGTTGAGTTTGGTCTAAGTAAGGGGTTCGTCCATGTTATTGATGACGAGAAAAACTTTAAAAGCAGCCTTGGCTTGAATGTTTTAAGGGGAATGTTGCGTTTACCTGAGGAGGACATGTACCGGCGCCGGAGGCATGAATCAGTGGAGGCGCAAAAACTGGCTGTTGCAAAATTTGCTCAAGATTGGGAACCGCTTGACTGGACGAAACAACTCTGAATAATTTTCTGTCCAACAGCTTTTTGTTGGCCTCACTCTTTTGAACTTCAATATTCAATAGCTGGGAGCTCTGCATGTTTGCAAAGACTGCTCAGTAGAAACAATCATTTGGATATAGTCCATCAGATTTGACAGCCAATCCTTGAAGCTAAAATTCAGGACAAGACGAGCGCCCGCCCTGCCAGCAGCTGATGACAACACTAGTGCTAATTTTCAGAACTTCTGGCTGGATTTAAAAATGCCTTGACAAGGTTCTAGTCGAAGTTAATTTTCTGGCAAACAGCTTTTTATTGGTTTGGCAGTGGATGGTTTTAGTGGAGATAGCTTCAAGTCATAGTGCAATACTTCAAGTTTTATTTTTTCATGTAAATCTGGAAGCTTTTGTAGCTGCAAATCAACTTCGACGAGCTGCAAATCAATTGAATCCGTTCTAATTATATTCTTTTGTATTTTCAATTCAAGAAAACTACGTTATTTTTTCATGTTGAGCAATTCGAGCATTTTTTTATAATAATTAAAAAAAAATCAAGATCTTTAGATTTGATTCAAGGGAGGAGGAGAATAGAGTTGCTTAATTTGGTGATTATGTCAAATCCAATTAAATTCACTTTATCATGGCTAAAGTACCAATTTATTATTAAATATATGGGAGATTCACTTTATAATCACTATAGCTCCTTTACTATAATTACCGTGAACTGTTCAGTTTACAGTTTCTTTTTTCCCTTTCCATTTTGAGTTTTTTTTAATTGCAATTATTTCAAGTTATATTATTATAATTTTATTTGTTGATTTTTTTTATGTGCAAAAAAAATTTACGACGTATGTTGTATGTTAAAATCTTAAGTTATAATTAAAATTAAAAGAAATAAGGATAGAAAAATAAATATAAATAAAGTTGACTATTCAAAAGGCAAGGAAAAATTCAGGTTTGGTTTATGAAGTTCAAATTATGAGCTATTTTTTGCTTGTGTCTTAAAATTCATTTTTTACACTTTAATACTTAAATGTTGAGAGAAGAGATAAAGTATTTCTAAAATCTTGTAAAAAAAAATAGATTAGAGCACTGGCAATTTCTTTTTTAAGTTTAATTTTGAGTTTTTAAATCAATTAGAAGGTATTTAATGTTGAAAATGAATTTATAAAATTCGTATGATGCTTTTTAGGTGCTTAGAAGTAAAACAAGAATTAAAATGGGTTTGTAGATCCAAAACCTTAATTTCTAGCCATCAAATATGGTCAAAATGGGTTTTTAGATCCAAAACCACAATATTTTTTATTTTTAGTTTAACGTGGGTGTCCGGGCCAGCTTGTGCACACCTCGACTAATCCCACGGGCCCTGAAGTTAACGACCATGTAAGCCTCCAGTGGCCATCATATGAGCAACCACATGGCTCGAACCTGAGACCACAGAGGGAGCAAACCTCTTGGTCCCAAACTCTTACCACTAGGCCACCAAATCACAATATTAAAATGGCTACTCGTTGTTTTTTCTATAAAAAAAAATAATTAAATGAACGATGTGTGTATGTTAATTTTTTTTTAATAAAAGTCAGAAGCATGGCCCATCCTTAATGGTCGAGGCACGTTTTGTTATACTGTCATAAGCTTTTTTTAATTTAGAATAAAATTATTTTTTAATAAATTTATTAAAATAATATTTAAATAATTATCCAATTATGACATATATATATATATATATATATATATATATATATATATATATATATATATATATATTTTATGTAGGATGATTTTTATGGAAAATTATTTGTTCCCTTAGTTATTTATTTTCCTATTTAGCTTAGGAAATCAAATATTATCCTTAATAATCTTATTTTTCCTATTTAGTTTAGAAATCTTTATGTTAACTATATAATTACTTATTTAGATTTTTTTCACTTTAAGGCAGACCTATAACTAGTATAAATAAGGTTTATTTAGCTTGTATTTGACCAAACATTGATATTTTAATAAATTAATAAAGATTATTATTTTCTCTGTTCTGAGACATATCTACAATTTCTAGGTTTTTTTCCCTCAAGTCGTTTAATCCAAATTATATCTTTTTTGTCTTTGCTTTATTCTTATCATGTTAGGCATTTGTTGATGCTAAACTAAGTAAGGGTAAATATTTATTATTTTTATCCCAGTTTTAAGGTGAAGAAAAAAAGAAGAGGAGAGTTTGGAGAATGAAAATATAATGAGAAAAAAAGATTAATGTGGAACAAGCCATTTGACACCTAATAATGGTCTATGAAGATTGAGAGTGTTATGAGAATTGATTCTTGGTCTTTTTTATATGGGTAGGCTAACACAACTTTTAATGGTGGTATTTTCCATTTGCTAGGATCACAAACACGACTAAAAAAAAATATAGATAGAAGAATTTTCGATCTTATAACTCTAATGATCATTAAGATAACATCGAAAATCATTCAAGAACCATGATTTGAATTGAAGACTTCTAATATTTTTTATGTTTAACATTTATTTCATTGTGTGGTAGATGATCAGAACTCGAGAACGAGTTCTTTCCAATACAGGAAATTGATGCAGAAGGATAATTTAAGGGAATTTTTTTTTCTTAGTTATTTTGTTTCTTCCTTTTTAGATTAGCAAATCAAATATTACACTTAATAATTTTATTTTTCCATTTAGTTTAGAAATCCCTACTAACTTCATAACTACTTACTGGGATTTGTTTTTAAGTATGGCTTTTGCCTTTGGCTATTTTCATACAAGTATGTTGAAGAATATTAGAGCTTTCTTGTTATCAGGTCAAGCTTCGTTAATTTTCAAGAATATTAGAGTTTTTCATGATGATATTATTTTTAAATTTGTTCATACAATAATGTTAAAATCATCAATTCATGATTTTTTTATTTTTTTATTTAAACTTGCTTTCATGATCATAGTAGGTTTTTATTTTAAAAGAATAGTTCTTCTAAAAAAACATATTTTTGACCGAACAAAAAGAGTAATACATTAATAAAATAAAATAAAAGGAGTCTTCAAATTAAAAAAAGATACGTTTTTTCTCCTTAATTCAAGTCATTATAATTTTTATGAATATTTTTTAATTGCCATTAGTTTTTTTTTAATAAACCATATTGCTAATAAAAAATACAAGTCATTGTGAAAAAAAAAAAAACATGAATGAGATAAGATAGTTTTGATTAAAAAAATATATTTTTCTCTAAAATTTAAATCATTTCATTTCTTAATATTATGAATTTTATTTTTTTATATAGTTAAATAAAATAAAACATGCACGATGCTAGTGAAAAAAACTAAAATTGATCATGAGTTTATTATTTCTTGAACTATGGATGCAATCTCATTCATTTGCACCGTCGATTGCTATAGTATAATTTCTAATGATTATTTTTTGTTTTTTTTCTTCTCATTTTTGTTCTTGAAGAAATTATACAATGTATGATCATTAAACTTTATTTTGTTTTCAATTTCTTCATCTATAATATGCTGAGTTTCATGTTTTAGAATTTTTAGGTATCAAGATTTTCTGACATGAAATTAAAGATCGATATTGTAAATTAAACTGAGTTTATAGTTATAGTTAAAAAAATAAAAACAAAGAAGACCAAAATGATGTAGATGGTTATGATAAGCTAATTGTGCATCCGCCATTGTTGGGAGCGAGATGCTTGATCCTCACTGCAACTTAATTTTGATTTAAAATATGGGTATTTTGGGAGTCATATGATGTACAAGAAGAAACCAGAAACAAAATTATGGAATGGCGAGAATTAATAATATATTTGACTTGAATTTAGTTTTGAATAAAATCATTCCTAGGGGATGGGTTAGAGTGCATCTAGTATATCCCCAGACGCATACCTCAGCGCAAGAAGCCATGGTTTCCACAGTTCTGAATGCAAAAGCTTCAATACTCATGGCTTCGGATCTGATCAGAACTTCTCCCACCCCCAATCAACCTCCTCAAGTATATCCCCAGACGCATACCTCAGCGCAAGAAGCCATGGTTTCCACAGTTCTGAATGCAAAAGCTTCAATACTCATGGCTTCGGATCTGACCAGAACTTCTCCCACCCCCAATCAACCTCCTCAAGCCACCGCTGCAGGAAGAAGACTCGCTGCCAAGTGTGTACTTTCTGGTAAATGGCAGAGTGGCAGTTTGGGAGATCCTGCATGCCAGGAGAAATGCCCATTCTCAGCTGAGGAGTGATGCCTGTGGGGCCGTGGGCAATTTTAATCTGCTGATATATATATATATATATATATATATATATATATTAATTTAAAATATTTTTCAATCAAAAAAATAGTTTTCATACAATTTTTTTTTGTTTTTACAGTTTAATCTAGATTTCAAAGTGTTTTTTAAATTATTTTTTATTTAAAAATATCAAATTAATATTTTTAAGTATTTTTTTATAATTTGAATATATTAATATAAAAAAAATATCAATTTAAAATATATTTTAATTAAAAAATATTATTACAGAAGCATTGCCATATTATCTATCTCACACATAAAACAAATGAAAAGCCCAGTCCAACCTCAGCCCAATTTTCAAAGAAACTCGTCACGCCGTTAAATAGAAAACCTTGACGCCGTTTTATTCCATTTCAAACAGAATCCCCTCTCTTCCCTCTCAACGGCTATTTCTTGCACTTTCTCTAGTTGTTTTCATTTTATCTGATCTCTCTCTTCACAAACCAAGAAAATCACAAGAAACTCTTTTCATGGACAAATCTATGGGAAGAAACCCATAATAATAACAACCAGGTATGTTTTTCTTCTTTCTTTTCTGGCTTTCTCTTATTTTTTCTATTTCCGGTGTTAAAAGAATCATTAAGTAGTGAAGTTTCTTGATATGTGAAATCTTTGGTTTGCACATGTTTTCATGGTTTTTTGGTTGTTACAACGCATTTTAAGTTATCCCTTTGTTTCTTTCTTTCTGGGTCTCTCTTAATTTTGTCGGGGACTTTACTTTTATTGTTTTTATGCTGGGTTCTTACGAGACTAGAAATTTAAGAAAGCCATTGTGTAATCTTGAGAGAAATTCGTTGAAAATTCGATCTAAAGGTTTTTTTTTTCCGGGTTTTCCATGATTTTGACAATAAGATACAATTTTTGGTCGATTATTGAATACCAAAGTGAAAAGAAATGGGGTCTGTGATTTTTTATATTTAAATAATAATCTTTAGTCTTTGTTTTATCTTGGGAGAAACAACCGTGGAAAATTTATGAAAAATGGTATCTATATCTTTGATTATTTTGGGTTTTGTTTGATTTCTTATAATCAAGAAACAAAAGATTGGCATTGCTCGTTGGCAATTAAGTTCTTTATAAACAATGAAATTACAAATTTTGGGTCATTGCATACAAAAGGGGGAAGAAATAGGGTTCGTGGTCTTTATGATTTTAATAACTTGTTAATAGTGGGTTTTTACTGTTCACATGTTCTTAATTAGACCTGGAAGATGAGATGCAATACCCTCTTGGAAAAACAATAGCATCATAGGAGTTATTATCCTGTCAAAAAGTAATTAATTTAATTTTGTTTGTTGGATTTGAACCTCTAGATATATCAGCAATGTGATCTTCACTATATATTTATCTGTGGTACTCTGTTCTCTATTGGCATAATTGCGCTTAAATCAACTTCAATTTGTTATCTGAAGAAGGTTTTTGCTTGTGAACAGGTGTGTCTTGTTTCTTTTAAATTTGCGAAGAAATGGACAGGATCTGTGAAGAGTTAGATGAAGCAAAAGCTGAGATTGAGAAGCTCAAAGCAGATTTGAGATGCAAAGCAGAATTTTCTGACAACTTGAAGAAAGCTCATGGTGAACAGCTTATCCGAACCCAAGAAGCATGTTCGAAAGTTGAGAGACAGGCCCAAGAATTAAATGCTAAGGAAGAGGAAATCTCCACTGTGAAGCGAATGTGTGAAGATTTGCAATGCAGTTTGAATGAAAAAGAATCCATCATCAGACGTTTAAGCACTGCAAATGATAAGCTTAAAGTTGATTGCGGTGAGAAGTATAAAAAATGGGAGGAGGAGAAAAGGGGGTTAGTGTTGGCACTAGATGAGTCAAATGAGAAGAACATAGATCAAGAACAAAAGATTCATGTGTTTATGGCAGAGATTGAACGTTATAAGGGGCTTCTATCTGCTTCGCAGAAGAAATGCTTGGCAGCAGAGAAAAATGCCAAAGCATCCATAGAGATGAGGGAAAGGGATTCTATGCTACTCAAGTTGGAGGAGGAGAGCAGGAAGGTTGAAAATCAGCTAAAATGGAAGAAAGAGCAGTTCAACCATCTAGAAGAAGCACATGAAAAGCTCCGATATCAGTTCAGGGAAAGCAAGAAAGAGTGGGAGATGGAGAGGTCCACATTGATTGATGAAATTTGCTCACTACAGACACGCTTAGATTCTCAGACTAGAATGTCAGAAGATCTTGAAAAACAGTTCAGGATGTGCAATGAAGCTTTAGCTCATGAAGAAAGCAGGAGAAAGTATCTTGAAGTTGAGGTTTCTGAATTTAAAGCGCGCTTTGAGAATGTTTTCACCGAGTGTCAGGATGCAAGGTCACAACTAGAATGCTTGGCCACTCAAAGGGACATGGAAATTGCAGCTCTGAGACATTCTTTGGTTACCAAGGAGACATTTTACAAAGAAATTGAGTACAAAGCAGGAAAACTAGAGCAAGACAACCAGGAGTTGCTGGTGTCACTCAAAGAGCTTCAGGAGGCTGGGATTCGGGAAGTGGGAAATTCTTCTTTGGCAAAAATGCAAAACAAGCTCAAGAGTTTGGAGCAGATGCACAGAAATTGCTCTGCAAATCTTAAAGCTAAAGAAGCTGAATGGAGCTCTCAACTGGAGAAATTGACTGGAGAGCTGGATAATCACAGGTCTGCACTACAGAGCAAAGAAACAGTAGTAAAAGAGCTTGATATGGAATTGGAAAATTGCCACTCTGTGATAATGCAGTTGGAGTTGCAGAATGAGGAGGCTTCGACAATGCTATTGGTATTGAAATCAGGCATAACTGAGGCTCAACTGAACATTGGGAATGATGAGACTGAGGTGAGGCTTCATGACAAAGAAAGAGGCGAAGATGTCTCTCTCTTGATGAGGCAGCTGGAGACAAAGAACACTGCTCTGGCTAAAGCAATGACAGATTGTGAGGAGGAACGTCAAAAGGTTGCATCTTTATTGAAGAGAGTTGAGTACCTGGATCTTGTTGAAGAGCAGCGATTATTGATGCAGAAAGAGCTTGAGACATACAAAGAATTGCTTGAGGAATCATCAAGGTGTCAACTTTGCTTCAAGAAGCAAGCTTTGCAGACAGAAAGTGACTTGAAAGATAAACTTAAGGCAGTTTGTGATGCCTTGGATGTGGCCAACTCAGAATTAGCCAAAGAACATCAGAAGGTAGTATCTTTGTCAAGGAGAGCCAAGTCCTTGGATTTTATAGAAGAGAAGTGGCTCTTGATGCAGAAAGAGTTGGAGAAGTGCAAGGAAGTGCTTGAGGAGTCATCTAGGCGTCAAAGTTGCCTAGAAGAGCAAGCTTCCCAGATTGAAAACGAGTTGAAAAATAAATTTAGAGAAGTTTGCGACAAATTCGACATGGCCAGTTCAGAATTGGTGGAACATCGTGAGAAGGTGGAATGTTTATCTAGGAGGGCTGAGCACTTCGATCTTGTTGAAGAGCAACAACTCCTGATGCAGAAAGAGCTTGAGAGGTATAAGGAAATGGTCGAAGAATCATCTAGGAAGCAGCTTCTCATAGAAATGAAAGCTTTGGATGTGGAAACTGACTTAAAGGAGAAACTAAGAGAAGTTTGTGATGAATTAGAGACTGCAAAGGCTGAATTAGCTAAAGAAAACAAGAACGCGGCATCTTTGGCGAGAAGAGTTCAGTCTCTAGATCTTATTGAAGAGCAACATCTCCTGATGCAAAAAGAACTCAAGAAATACAAGGAAATGCTTGAGAAGGCATCCAGGTGCCAACATAGCTTGGAAAAGCAAGCTTTCCAGAAGGAAAACGACTTGAAAGAGAAACTTCGAGAAGTAAGTGATGAGTTACACAGATTGAAATCTGATTTTGCAGCTAAAATTTGTGAAGGACATGCTGTGGAATTTGAATTGTGGATATGGAAATCGATTGCTCATCGATTAAAAGATGATCTTGAAGAAAGCCAGTTGTTGCGCAAAGACATAGAAGCTTCTCTTCTTTCACAAGCAGAAGTCGAGCATACTATCAAGCAGGAGAAAGATGGTCTCGCCCAAATGTTACAAGTAAGGGACGGTAAAATAGATAACCTGCAGCAGCAGATTGAATTCTTTGGGAAAGAACTTAAAACAAGAGAGTCAGCTGCCACTTCTGCAATGGAGACAGTAATGTCCTTTGAGTCAGAGAGAGAAGGTTTTCTACAAACCATGAAAGAGAAGGACAAATTGATTGATGATCTGCAGAAAGAGGTTGGGTGGCTGGAGCAAGAATCATTGAGAAGAGAACTTGAAGGTGCAATGTTGACACAAATAGAGGCAGAAAGAAAATTTGACCACGAAAAAGAACAAATTATCCAGCTTGTGGAGGAGAAAGATCAAAGAATAGATGACCTCTTGCAGCTTGTGAAGTCGATGGAACAAAAATTTAATGGCTCGCTGACCTCTTTCTCTCTGGAGCTTGCTGAGAAGCAGGCTGAGATTCATTTGCTCCACGAGGCTTGGGAAAAGATTGCTTCAGCTGAGATTCTGGCCCAACTGGAAATTGAAGAGAAGAAGATGATGATAATAGAGCTGGAGGATGACATCTTTTCTATACGAAAGGAACTGGAATTACAGCAAAAATCACTCTCGGGTTCGAAAAAGAAGGCACTGGAAATTGAAGCTGAACTAGAAGCAAATCAGTTGGAAATGAAGAAATTGAAGAGTCTAATGGAGACACAGCTGAGAACATCAGAAGCCTCAGTTGATGACCTCAAAAATGGGAACAGAAGTTTAGCTGGAAATGTCATGAAGTTGTCATCAGAAAGGGACAATTTGTTTGGCTTGCTCACGGAACTTGTTGAGAGAATTAACCAGTTCTCCGATGAAGACATGCAATTGATGGGAACCTTGGGAACCTTGGAAAGCATGATGCAGTCATTTGACAATAGTGGATCCGGTCCCATCTTGAAGTGTGATAGTGAGCTTTTCAAGTCTGTAAAAGAGAATGTCAATACGTGTCCTTCACCTACAACAAAGAGATTTCAGTCTGTTATTGAGGATAGATCACCATTTAGAGAGCTCAACTAGCTAACTGGGAAAGCAGCTGTTACTATTTATAGCCTGCTATATGTTAGGGTGATTCTTCCTTTGACATGTCTTGCTAATTGTTAGTTTCCATGCAAATCTTAAGAGTGGATTGTTATGTATATGATGCACGTTTAAGCAATTTGTTGTGCTAAGAGAATTTGCCACAAATTCAGATTGATTTAACATTTTTCTACGCAACCTGTGTCTTCTCATTTTTACTTTATGTGTGTTATACAAAAGAAATGCTTTATAGATGCAGTTCTTTTCCGGCACCACGCCAATCCTTTGAACTTTCTGCTGTGAAAGCTGCTGCTTCCGTCATACATTCACATGGTACTACATTTGTGTGAGCACTTGCATGAAGGTCTCCCCATTTTAACATCTCTCTAATGTTAATGGCTTTTGTGCGCTTGTTCTTTGAATGCCTGATACAAGGCATAGTTAAGAGATTTGGGTCAATCAGCAAGTTAGCGAGTTACTCGAGTCTATTGTTTTATATATATATATATATATATATATATATATATATATATATATATATATATATATATATATATATATTTTGTCTAAAATAGCAATGTTTTAAATGAAAAATACCTAAAACAGTGTTATTTAAAAAAAAATTTAATAGGATCTCACCAAAGTTTTGAGAAATCATTCATGCCACGAGTTGACCAACAAGGTCATCTAGGTTTGATCAGGTTAACTACATAAACGATTCAAAAAAACACGGTCTAGTCCAGGGTCCAAGTTAATGGATCATTGAGTCTATCTACCTAGTCGAGTTGGGTTTTATAACACTATCTAGAGAATTAAATCCAACTATGTTTTTCTTATAGTCATCTTGTTAGTAATTTTTTGGTGCTTGTAATTTTAAATGTGTTTTTTAATTTTTTAAAATTAACATTAACAAATAAACTAAAACATAATAGACATTCTTGATATTACGATGGTATTGTAGTAGTTGTTTCAACATAGTATTTTGTTTTTTATACATGTTGCATAGTAGTTGTGTTGTTTTTTTTATACTTATTTTTCTTTCACTTGAGCTTTTCTTTGTGTTAGATAAGAGAATTCTTGATGTTACGATATGTTTTTTCTCCTTTACTATTCTTTCTCTTCTTCGTATCGCCACCAAACCGATATTTTCATTTCCTTTTTTTTATCTACACTCCTCCCTCGTCATTTTCTTCTTTTTCTATTTTTCTCATTTTCCCTCTCTCCTCTTCATTTCCCTTGTTTTTTTCTTCTACACTCCTCCCTCGTCATTTTCCCTCCCTCCTTTCTTATTTGTTCATGATGTTTTTTTTCCTTGGATTGTGAAAAAACTTGCTTAGAATTTTTCCATTTCTTGCATGTTCTGAGCATTTTGTGATATCTATTTGTAGGGTTTAATGTGGATTATTATGATGGTTTAAGCTTTTGATAAGTTTCCAATGTTTTGTTCCCTTTCTTGCACTTTAAATGTTTGTTTAAAGGCCTCGAAAGGGATTCTTTCTCTTTCTTTATCTTTTTGCTGCACTTTTTTTCTTTGTTTCCAATAGGTTTTTTTGAATAAGTTGATTGATGGATATGTGATTTATATAAATATATTTTTTAAAGCACAAGAACAAGATGACTTTGCAACTATAGGTAGAGTTATGTGATTCTTAAGCATATTCATGTATATCTTGTAAATTTTGAAATAAATCTTTATTATGCTTGCACTAAAAAAAATTAAAAAATACTTATAAAATATTCTATTGATGTGTAAACTCTATTCTATCAGTAATTTACATCATCGAAAGATTTACCGATTAAAATATAAATATTCTAAATAACATGAAAATTTAAATTTTCTAACTCAACAGATAGAGTAAGTCGATATGAATAAACTAGCACGTCCATTTGAAATACATCATCTCCCTCATTTACTTCATCATTATCATATTCAATAACTACAACTTGGACACAATTTAGGTTTAGTTTTCACAACAGATAATCAATCAACTCTATTATGATCCTTTTTAAAAAGGAGTGTATTTATAAAACACTTGTTGGCAGTGTTTGGAAAAAACAAAAATATTATTGATGTTACGAAATCTATCTCTTTTATGTATTTCGACCATACCATGGTATGGATTTACTCTAATTCCTTTATCAGTATCATATCAATAATATTTGAATAAAACCAATGTATCTTGCAAACTATTATATCACAATCTAATAACCTCTTATAACTTTTTATAATAATCAACTTTAAACTCGTTGAAAATTGAACCATTTACACAAACTCCACTATTATATGTCTTTCTACCCTCATCATACTCTTCAATATGAAAGACATGTTCATGGATGAAATACTCATTAAAACAATGGACCTTTTTTTTAGGACCTGATGATTGAAATTTCAATCTACTAGCATTGTCTCCTATGTTGAAAGCTTAGTTAATGTTAACAATCATTAACAGTCAAAGAAAAAACATAAGTAAATCTATTCTTAGGAGTTATGAATTATTAAATACTTATATATGTTTTAAACCATATGGCAAATTTTTCATCTTATAATTGGAAAATTTGAGATTTGGTAGCATTTGGATTTTGGAATAACAATAATTGATGGTGTTTCCTAAACAAATTATTGAATTGAGTCTATATAAAAATATAAGAGAAAATGGTTGAGTATGCGAATTGCTCAAACAAATATCTCTAAAAAACTAACTAATCTATGTCAGTGCATGCATCTCATATTTGTTATAGAAATAAATCCCTATAAGCAATTTGAATGAATGTTTGTATAAATATATGATAGTCATGACTCTTTATTTCATACAATTTGTATTCTTCTAAATTCATCAATCTATATAATTCCTAAAGCATATTCATCAGCAAATCTTAGACTCTTCAATCATTTGTAAAGAAGAAACTATGTATTTTTTATCTGATGTGAATATGGCTTTTCGCTTTGTGACACATAATCCATCATTAAAAAATTCATTACTCTTTATTTCATACAATTTGTATTTTTCTAAATTCATCAATCTAGATAATTCCTGAAGCATATTCATCAGCAGTCGCAGACTCTTCAGTCATTTGTAAAGAAAAAACTATGTATTTTTATCTAAGGTGAATATGGCTTTTGGCTTTGTGACACATAATCCATTATCAAGAAATTCCATATTCCAAAGCTAGATATATAATAGCATTCATATTTTTATTTGTTTTTCCTTTTCACATTCATGATTGTGTTAAAAATATTGTCAAATATATTCTTCTCAATATACATGACATCCAAACTATATAAATAACATTAGTCTTCCAATAAGAAGATCCCAGAATATACTCTGCTTTACCCGATAGGTCACATAAAAAACATGAAACTTCTTCTTACCAAAATAAAAACCAAATATAATGCTTTTATATTGTAAAACTACATCATACAATTCTTCACCCGACAATATCAACTATTCAACATCCTTTTCAGCTATACATTTCAAGAAGTCTTTTATATTGTTTATGTATCGATGATGACTTGGAAAGAACCTCCAGTGATAATAGAAAAAACTTTACCACCATTTATTAAGGTAAAGGCCTTATTATTTTTTATACAGTGTGGACAAACTAATTTTCCATGTGAGCTCCAATGTGAAATCATCTCATACATAGAAAAATCATATATAATTCATATCAATATTGTCTTCATCTAAAAATTTTATTCTTCTTGAGACATCATATGCCAAATCCTTGATTGACCATAACTTATTCAACTCATTAATCAACGGTTAAAAACAAACACATATATTCCTACATAGATTGTAAGGACCAGGTATGACCATATACAAGAACATGTTTCGACTTCATACACGTCATTGGAGGCAAGTTGTAAACTGTTATTATGACCGGTCAACAAAAATAGGGTGCAACAAAAGATCCAAATGGATTAAATTCATATGTACATAAGTCAAAATGTACGTTTTGTGGTTCCATTGAAAACTAAGGATGCACCCTATTAAACTGTTTCCAAACTTCACCATTAGAAAGGTGAATCATGATTCTAAGTTTCATCATTGAAATGGTGCATCATGACTCCATTCATCATATCATGTCATGTGCTCAACAATATTTAGAGATATAGATAACTTTTACATCATAGAAATGATTGGAAAGTATCTTAGTTTTTTATATGAAACAAGTTTTTTTCTTCTACAACTATTAGGTTTATACGGAGTATGCTAACAAGTTTTGCACTATGTAAAATCTGTATATTCATCGTAATACAACATGTAAAAATTTAAACACATATTAATTTTTTGGTATCCTAGTTCAAAAGGTTTGATCATGGATTTTACAATATAAAAGTTATATTTCAGCCTATTGTCTTTAAGTAACATGCTTTTAACTCATTCAATAGTGATATCATAATCAACCTCTCTCAATTCATAACCTGACTTGATGGTAAATACTCGTGCAATGACCAATAATTTGTTATGAGTTATGCACTCATCCTATAATGGTTCATCAAAATCTTTTAAAAGTTTGAAAAATCTAGTTGCATTTATATTTGGTTCTTCATTTAAAGGGATGTTACATAAGACTTCACTTGAATAATCATGATTCATTCTCATTGCATTCATCATCATACTCCTATAAGAATTACTATCATTTGCAAACCCATGTATTTCTCCATGTGCAACCCAATATAAGTATTTCTCAACAAACCTTTTTTTTTTAATTAGATATATCATTGCAACATCTTCATGGAGGAACTTAACAATAAAATTGATAAAATATTATTGGTACCCATTAAAATAACTCATCATTTCTTCAATTATAACACACATAAGTTACAAAATCAAACTCAATTTCATCAAATGAAAAAAAAAACATTTAATTTCCCCTAAATCTCCAAACAAACCTTAATATACAAATCATACATTAATACAATAAATTTCTTTATGAAAAAGTTGAAAAACACTTGAATATACAAGCAAACTACAAATACTATAAAACAATTCAATAAATTGACCTCAAACATAAGTGGGATATAAAAAGAGGTGAGTTTATTTATTTTGTGTATTGAGACTTCATAAAAACATCCAACAATGAATATACACATTACTGATAGATTTATATTGTCGTTGATGGGTTAGGGTGGCTGGATTTATAAGAAAATAAAAGGCTACTGGTATTTTTATTTTATTTTTTTTTGCAAGAGGAAGAAGAAAAGGAATGGGAAGGCTATTAGTTATAACTTATTTACATTTTTCAATGAAATAATTCCATCCACAATTACATTGATAAATAATGACATGTCAGCTTTCTAACAGATTGTCGATGACATTTTTAATGATTTTTTTTTATACTCCATCAATAATTCATAGAAAAATATCCATGAAACATACTTTGTTGTTATTTTCATTGGAAATTAGCAATGGAATATTATCCATTGGCCTTTTCATTACTATTTGTTAATTTTTTTATAGTATTACGAATCACTAAAAACCCTATATGGTTATTCTCCAAAGTAGAAGTCATTTTTCCACCTTCTAATAAACATTATTTCTCTCTCTATACATTAATAAAAGAAAAAAAAATTATTCCTAGCATCTTATAGCTTAGTCCATTTTACACTTGCCTGCTTTGTTTGGAAATTTACAGTTTTGGATTTTGGAAGTGAATGATGCTTTTGATGTGAGATAAAAGACGAATAAAACAAGGTAGAGTCAAGTATTATTACTTTTAACTCGTTGCTTAATTGCCTAGGTAAAGCACGATGAATGGACATGGTGAGAAGGATGTTGAAAGAGATGGAAGTTAATGGTTTTATGCCTAATGGGTTTAATTACAGCATATTTTTTATGGTTTACTGAAGTTTAATGATGGGGCATGTACTGTTATGGAATTTTATCGGGAGGCTATTGGGAAAGGAGTCAAGATTAATAACCACACAGCTAGTTTTGTTGAATGGAATATATAAAGAAAGAAAGTTAAAAAGGTAAAGGAGGTTATGGTGTCCCTCGTGGAACAGGGATTTATTCCAAATATGGTGATATATAATACTTTTGTGAATGGTTATTGTCAAATAGGTGATATATAATACTCTTGTGAATAGTTTTGGTGGTTCTTTAGTTATAAGGACAAACAAGTCACCATCTTGAGTGGTTTTGATCATATATGTTTCTGTCATGCTAATATGAATATGAGGCCTGAGGGAATTTTATATTATAAAATGCAATTCTCACCTAAACTTTGTACACGATTGATGTATGGACAAAAAAAGTTACCATCTTACTCATTTTTTTGCATAATGAATGTGTAGCAATGATGGATTATATTATTGTGTCTATGAAAAGTTTAAGATCTAGTTTCTTCTTGATAGTCAATCTTTGTTAGAAATCAATTTCTTGGGAAACTTTGATTCTTGAAGAAAATTTAAGATTTCAAATTGAAATCGAAACTTAACACTAAAATATATTCCTAGAAAGATTCAAAGCAATACAAGAGAAAAGAAGGAGAAAAGGTTATGGGTGATGGCTAGAGCTTTTTTTAATTTAAAGGAAAAGTTATAATATTTAATATAAAAGTACTTTAGTTTTTAAATAGAAATTAATGATAATATTTTAAATAATCAGATATATTTTGTTGATTTTTTTAGGATGTAAAATGTTTGCATGTTACAAAGTTCAAGTTGTAGCATAGTTATCAAACCCGGTTCGGAGGTTAACCCGGTCAAGGAGCCGGGTCCCGGGTTTTATGGGTCAACCCGGATCAACCGGAAAATTAAAAAAATTATTTAAAGTTAATGCGTCAAGATTACACCTGCCAAAGCTAAGCACATCAAGCAATACAAGTGTCCAAGTTATAGTGGCAAGAGAGCTGGGGTTTAAAGTTAGATGCTGGAAGTCAAAGATGAACATCATTTAGACTGTTTTTTCTACAGTCTCCTCTCAAATAACTCCCTTCACTGTATAGAAAGATTACAATCAGAACACCACACCACAAACCAAAAACAAACCACAGAAACAACAGCTCACACCTACCTGCAACAGCTTGCATGCCCTCTGCCATCATTGATAGCAACATCACCATTTTGAGAGCCAACCTTTTTGTTCCCACCGACTATCAGATGACAATTCCTTGAATAATCAATAAGTCCCTTCCTTTTTCTGTCTACGAGAACTATTAGATGCTAATACCACCGACTATCAGATGCTAATACCACCGACTATCAGATGCTAATACCAGATGCTAATAATCAATAATTCCACCGACTATCAGATGCTAATACCAGAACCATTGCAATACATCATCCATGTTCACAGGAAAAAAAAAATGGCCTCCGGCTCCTACAACAACCCGCCTCCACATAGCCTGCACAACCAGAGCTTCCTTCTATGGTTCTTGATTCCCAACAAGAGGGGATTTGATTTGAGGAAAACCCTAGAGTGTGGGAACATAGTGTAGCTCAACCAGTGTTTCATGGATTTTCTCTCCCAGAACCAGCCAAAGTAGCTGCCACAGAGGCCTGGCCACAACTTCCTTCATCCTTCTCTCAGTCATCCCCTTGGCCTTTTGGCCAAAACTAGAAAGCCCCTCCTTTTTCTTCACCAGCCGCCTCCATCTCTTGGCCAAACCAGAGCCGCCGCCCACTGACATAAGAGACCAGCCCCACAGACGTTGTCCCCAGCTTCCCCCATCTCTGCTAAACCGAGACTCGGCTCTCTCCCCTTCGACCAGCCTCCAGCTGCCCTCTCCCTTCTTCCTCTTCGCTGCTAACAGCAGCTCATTGTCGAGAAGATGAAGAAATAGGAAGGGAGTCCGAAGGACAGAAACCATATTTGAAAAGAAAAAACAAAGGTACCGGGTCTCGTCCGGGTTCGCCGGGGTCGTCCAGGTCATGGGTCGACTGGGTTTTGTAGGGCTGTTGCACTGACCGGTCTTTTAACAAACCCGAACCGGTCCAACCATCAGGTCGACCGGGTCCCGGGTCGACCCGTCGAGCCGGTCCGGGTTTAATAACTATGGGTTGTAGACTGTAAATTTCTAAAACATGACAGATAAGTGTACAAGTTAACCAAATTACACAATATTAAGGGTAGTTTTTTCTAAAAAAATCAGATTAACTTTTGTTTCCACTCACTTTGTTGTATTAGAAGAGAAAAGGAGTTTGTCATTTATAAAACCTAATTTTGTCAATTATTCATGCTAAGGACTTGTTTTGTTTTTTTTAAAATGATTTAGCAATTTAGCTTATTTTATTTCAATTTGAGTGTCATTAGTTCTTTCTATTCTATTAATTTGGAATGAGGGGAAATTACCTTTAACATCGTAACATCAAGTGGTTTGATCTTTTTTTAACTTATTATAGTTTGAAAATTACAGATGACATCTTAGGTCAATATAAATTTTTAAATTGGACAAAATGACTAAGCTAAATTTTTAAATTGAACAAAAAAACTAAATCATCCTCATATATAATATATTAGAAACTCAAATAAAAGACCAATTGAAAATTCTCTCTTCAAGTCATAATCTCTCTCTTATGATGACGATATAAACCTAAACCTAAATCAAAATCTAGTGTTTTTAATTGATTTCTCTCTTCTCATGCTATTGAAATCCCTTTTTTTTTCTTGAATTAGTTATGATTTTTTCAAAAAACCCCTTTAAAAAATAAGCAAAATTGAAGTTTAAGAAACCCTAATTTTTTAATCTTTGTCAATTTTGATGAAGATTACGAAAAATTAGGTTTTGCGAGAACAAGAAAATTGGTTACTGTAAAAGTTAGTAGTTTGAAACAAAAAAGTTGTGAATTTATTGATGAGGAGAGCCTACAATTTATCAAGAAAAGCATTAAAAGAAGAAATGAAAATGAATCAAAGCAATGGATACAAAATTGAAGAATATAAGGGATATGAATGTTCTATTCAATTGTTTTGTGGTTTTTATGAAGTTTTTAAAATGTTTTTAAGTAAAAATGACTTAAAATTTAGGTTTATAATGTCCAAAAACTTGGTTGCATGGTATTTTAAAAAGATTAATTTGATTTATCTTGAGTTTTTTTCATCTTGCATTTTATTCAGTATTCAAAAAATGCAACCTAGACAACAAAAACAATACCCTTTAACTAGAAGATCAACCTATCAAATTAGGTCACCTTGAAAGAATTCATGCATGGCCATTGACTTTGCCAAGTTGTATTTGTATAAAAATTTTATAAAAACAAAAATTATTAGCCACCACTAAAATAAAATGAATGAAAACATATAAAATATGATATATATATATATATAAAACTTTTATAAAAATAGAAATTATTATCAACCACTAAAATAAAATGAATAAAAACATATAAAATATAATACTTAATATAAAACAGTTACATGTGCATTGATATTTTATTTTTATTACGAATATTAATTTCATGCTTTTATATCTAGTGTTAACAACTCTTTGATTAACAATCCAACATAAATATAATCAGTTTGAATTAAATGACCAAGCTTGCTCAGCTTCTAATCTAGTCTAAAAAGGAAAAAATTCTAGCAAAAATGCCATCACTATTAGCTCATCGCCATTGATACAGAAATATATCAGATTAAAACAAGCAAGGAATAATTATGGCAGATAAAGCAATTCAACAAGTGAACAAGCTTACAACTGCTGACCTTAAATAATTCTAATCATGGCAGATCTATTTCCAGAAACAGAAACGCAGTCCATTCCTAATATCCAAATCACCCCTCTGCCCATCCAGTCCTCCACATTCTGCTCAAAATCATCAGGTACAAGTTGTACAAGTTTAAAAGATGTTAAAATAGAAGAAAATGATATGAATCTAAACAATTAGAGTCTTCTTCTATTTCTGCCTCCCAAGTATCAATCAAAACACCATTGCCCACTTCCACACATCTCATTCAACTACTGTCAAAACAATAAGCTACGAAGAAGCAATCAATAATAGCCAAGCAGGGAAGAAGGCACCTGGATGAAATTCAAATCGTGCAATAATTATCATTACGGGAAAGAAAAAAAAATTCAACGTTACAGGAGCACAAAGAAGATCAATTTATATTCACATCACTAACTACTAAAACTACCCTTGCCTGAACGCAGACCTCCAAATCCTAAAAACTGAAAAAAAAAATTAAACTAAAAGACTTGATATCATAGTGAAATCACAGTAACAGAAATATATTGCTTTAAATCTCTTCCTTCAAATCTAGCTGTCATCATCAGCAGGGGCCTTAGAGGAGCCACCAGACTTCTTTGGGAGGAGAAGGTTGTGGATGTTGGGCATGACACCTCCATTGGCAATTGTAACATCACCAAGAAGCTTGCTAAGTTCCTCATCATTCCTAACTGCTAGCTGGATATGGCGTGGCACAATACGGGTCTTCTTGTTGTCTCTTGCTGCATTTCCAGCCAATTCAAGAACCTGAAAGCAAAGACAACATAGAAAAAACCCATCAAACACAAAACCAATTTATAAATAAAAAATAAAAAGATTAATTAATCATGACCTAATTTTGGATTCAAAACAGGAAGTTCAGATTCATAAAATTTTGAACCCCGAATTCATTGAAAAATTAACACAAAATCAAGTTCCAGTACTCAAACTCGAACTAAATTTTACAAATTAGAAAAATATTTAATTAAAGCTTGAAAACCCAAATTAGACTCGGGAACAAGTTCAAACCCTAGATTCCGAAAAATCGAGATCAACCCACCAAACAAAGTCACAAGTGTGACCATTGTCACCCCTTCAAAAACACAATTAACACCATAATTCCCAAAGACAACAAGCTAATTCCAAGAAAAATCACCCAAATTAAAGAACCCTAGATTCACGAACTGGAATCACACAAAACCATCGCCAAAACACTTCAAAGACACAAAATTGAAGAAAGAAATAAAGGCGTTATTACCTCGGCAGCTAGATATTCAAGAACAGCAGCAAGGTAAACAGGAGCGCCGGCACCGACACGCTCAGCATACTTGCCGGCCTTCAAGAACCTAGCAATACGACCCACTGGAAATTGCAAACCAGCCTTGCTACTCCTTGAAGTAGCCTTCTTTGAGGCTCCAGATCCAAGAGTCTTGCCTCTACCAGCCATAGATTGATTCTTGTCAGACAAAAATTCGAAACTAACCGTGAAGAGAGAAGCGACCCTTCCTTTTGGAGAGGGCAAACGCGAAGAGGGAGAATAATTGTGAAGCATTAAACGGGTGTCTGGGGTTTATATAGGAGAAGGGAAAATCAGGTGGGCCAATGATAGTGGAGTACGCGGATTGAGATCTCTGGCCGTTGGATTGGAAGTGAAATGACAGTGGAGATTCTCTTAACCGCTTGGTTTTGTTTTTGGGAAATTTTCGTAGGGATTGGTGAATTGACTGAAATGGATTTTTGAAATTTGGAGGGCTTTGGGAATATGGGTCCAATAGGAGAACGACACGTTCACAGAGAAAGAAAACTTGGCAGCTGGCTTTTTTGTGGGCAGGGCCTGAGAGAATATGACCTTCGGGCCTAACTTGGTCCTACTTTAAGGCTGTAATTTTGTTTTGGGTGCATAAATCGGGTCATCTGGGCTGCAAACGATAGATGGAATTGTCTACGTACTCCTTTAAAGGATTTTTGGTTTATAAGCATGCACTATAGGATAAAAAAAAATTAAAAGTAACCAAAAACAATATTTAGATGGCAGAGAATTATTTCGCATTGCTATTAAATTTGACCTAAAAAATTAATTTTAAAATCTCTCAATACTACTTTTTACCTAATTCATTCAACTTAACTAGTTTAAAGACAACTTTGAAAACTATTAAAATATTATGACGGTGAAATTAAAAAAAAAATTAAAGAAAAAATCTCAACACGACTCCTTGTCTGAACCAAAATTAAATTAAACATGTGGGATTTTCCCTAACATGACTCAATTGACTTGCTCAATCTAAAAACAACATGGACAATCGTTAAAAAAAATTTGAGTATGAATTGAAAGCAAAAAAAAAAAACCTCTCGAGTTGACTCCTTGCTTAGCCCGAGTTTAAAATTAAATATGTGAGATTTGTCTTGACGTGATCTAGTTGACTTAGTTGGCTCAAAAATAACTTGGACTACCGGTTAAAAAAGACTAAGGATGAAATTATGAGGAAAAAAATAAAGTCAAAATAAAAATTAAAGAGAAAAAATAAGAAGAAGAACTTGTTTCATTATTCATATGAACAGTGAAACAGGTGTGTATAACCCCAAGTTTTTTAGTTTAAGAGTATAATATTATATTTAAAGAGGTTTGAATTTTGTTATTACCATTTAATTATTTCAAAACAAGTTATAGTCATAGTTTTAAAATCCGACTTGAAAGTTAATCTAGGAAAAGGCCCGAGTCATAGGTCGAGAGGGTTACACCGAGTTATGGGTTGACATGGTCAATTCGTGTAGGACTTTTTAAAAAATAAAGAATCAAAACAATGTCGTTTTGAACAAAAGAAATTATTAAAAAAAAAAGAGTTGACATGTTGATGATTGAGCTTTGACCGGGTTGGGCCTAGGTCTTCGAGTCATTTAGGCCTCACTTGCCTTTGAACAATGCATATTGCCCACTCCAGTCACCGTTAGTGATCTTCTTTGGTATTGTTGGATTTATCTTGCTGAGAAATTTTTTATGGTACTGGTGGTGTAATGGTGGGAGTTTCAGTGTATCTCTAATATCTCTTTCTTTTTCTTATTTTCTTTTCTTATCTCTTCTATCTTTTCATTGTAATTACTCATTTGTCTTTACATGGAGAGTATGACTTACTCCAATCACCGTTGGTTACCTACTTTAATGTTGTTGTATTTCTCTCGTCAAGATCTTTACGATGGTACCAATGATATCATAATGGAAGCTTCAGCGTGCTTTTAAAGTCTATTTCTTTCTTTAAA
The DNA here is from genome assembly GCF_000002775.5 of Populus trichocarpa. Lineage (NCBI taxonomy): Eukaryota > Viridiplantae > Streptophyta > Magnoliopsida > Malpighiales > Salicaceae > Populus > Populus trichocarpa. The sequence goes on along the minus strand of NC_037285.2, from coordinate 44,419,420 downwards.
TTTTCTCTACCTTCTCTCTTCTCATTTAATTGCTCATTTGTCTTTGGATAGAGAATGTGGCCCACTTCAATCACCGTTGGTGACCTTCTTTTATGTTATTGAATTCTTATCGCTAGGGTTTTTCTAATGTTATTGGTGATATCACAATCAGAGCTTTCATTATAATTTGTGCCAATTCATTTAATGATTCCATGTAAATGTTGCTTTTTTAACTTGTGACAACATTAAATGTTATGTTTCTCAATCACGACAAGTATCACACTATCTTATGTCACTAAAAAAAATTATACATATGTTATTTGGGCGATAACTTTTGTAATGGTGTTAATAATCAAAAATACCCTTCAAAAACTACTTTGAACAGTTGCATGGAGATTGGTGTTCAAAGCTAATAATGAGCTCTTCTTTTCTCAAATACCTTATATGTTTCGGAGTAAAGAGTTCCATTATTGATTTCATTTGATCCATTATTAAGGATGCATGAACATCCCTAAACCATACTTATTAATTGTTATTCATGATAATGTGGACTTCTCGATTTGCAATGTTGAGTTGATGGGCCAATGGTGAAGCAATCAAGATTATATATCTACTCTCTACTTACATTGAAAATACGCCCTGCTAATAATGTATTACCTAATCTCACCTATTTCCAAATTTCTAAATATCAACAAAAGAATTTGTTAGAGCAGTCATCAATGCAACTATAAAATAATCATATTGCTTAAGATAGTAATACACACACACACACACACACTCCAGTCCTTTTTGTTTTAATTTTATCTCTCCTTAATAATTTTTGATAAATTAGCCATGAATTTGGGCATAAAGGAGCGATTGAAGAGAAATAAAGTTTAAGGACTAAATTGTAAAAAAAATCTTATGCTTGTAGGCAAACCCGTTCATTTAATACACTCGACATGAGATTGTTCTTTCTTAAAACTTAGTTCTTTGCTAGCCATGAATTTGACTAAGAGTGGATTTCTTTTATATGGCTTTTGTACAACCCATTATGTACAAACAAATTTTTAAGAGCAAACAGATGGATCACCTTATTTCCTTTAAGTACAAAAACTCGTAAATGTCCAAACAGATGATGAGCATTAAAGTGGTTCTATGTAACAACTATCGTTTAATTTGAAAGTGACCATTGAAAAAGGTCGACCATAATATAATAGAGATAATAATCGCCTAATGTATGGAATGGTACTTTTGTACTCTAATTTGGCAATTATTTCTACTTTTTCTTAAACAAGATAAATTGTGCAATTAACTTAGTAAATAAAAAAAATTGTTGAATTGACATAATTTCAAAAAACTTTGGTGAAATAGCACAGTTTGATCATGTGGCACTTTAGAAGCACAATTTTTACTAAATATAATTATTCAGAAGGGTGACAAGCGCTTAGGAATAATGACATTCGCACTTCTAAAGCGCGACATGCTCAAACAGTGTTATTTTTTTGCTTAACCGGTACACCTGTTTTGAAAATAACAAAAAAAATATCAAAATTGTCAAAACTAGAGGGGTCTCAACTATATTTTTTATATCTAAAGATCTGACGATCCACGTAGCAATGTTATGCTACTATAGGGAAAACAACCTTCAGAACATCCTGTAAAAATCTGAGCGTGATCCAACAATCAGATCAAAAATTATGACCCTTTTAAATTATTATTCCAATATGGCGCGACCAAATCTCCTCTTGAGACTAGACCTATCCCCCTAGTCCATAAATACATATGATAGGCCATCAACGTAATCTGTTTGAGGCAGATCTTCATTTAGTTATGGTAGATTCACACATGACTGCTCAAAATCACCTACTACTGTATGAACAATAATTTTCTAAGATTTTGATTGGAGTTTATTTTTTAGTCAACAAGTTAGACAAAGATATATATTTTGACTCATAAAACATATTTGGAAAAAAAACATTCATAAAATTATAGTTTTTATTGAAACGATCGACCGATTAATACAACTAGATCCAACTGGTCAACTGGTTTAGAAAGAAGAATAGAGTTTGACCATGTTGCGCTTATAAATAGTGACATTTAGTAAAAGTCACACTTTTTAAGCTTAACAGGTCAAGCTGTGTTATTACTTCAAATCTTTTTGAATCTACGTTAGTTCGCCAAATTTGATAATATACTAAGATTATTTTACAAAAATAAATCCTCTTTAACAAAACACACGAGAAAACCAACAATTCCTTGTCTCACTCACTGAAAAAACTTTGTCTGTAAGAACAATTGAAATGACCACCTCCTTCTGGCATAGATAAAATTGAAATTTTACTACCATAGATAAAATTGAAATCTTAACTTATTCTCTAACCTTAGTGATAAACCAAAGATTCTGTCATTTCTTCCTAATAATTGTGCTTTGGTATATCATAATCATTATCATTATCATCATTTTTTCATACTAAATATAATTTAGGATCAATTTAAACATTAACCAAAACTAAAATAATAAAAGAAATTACTAATGTCATAGTATAGTAATAATAGTTATTGATGTTAGCCTAAATAATATTAACAATAATAATAAATCATGGAAGTTAAGCATTGTTAACTACTCCATAATTGGGATACAATAAGAGATATTATAATTGTACTTACTTCTATGGAGTTCCACAATGGATAAGGGTATGAAGGGACTTTTATCTCTACAATAACAGAGTTAGGACAAATAAATATCCAACTTATATAGATATAGAAGTAAACAAGGTGTTCTCTGACCCCAACATGTGTGTGTGTGTGTGTGTGTGTGTGTAAGTTGTCATGCTTAATATTTTAATGTATATATATCTTAAATGATTTGTATAGTTTTTTCTTTAAATTTTAATTAAGTTCATTTTTTTTATGAACCATGCACTTTACTAAATTGATCATGAAAGAAAAACTATGTGAATATAGACATTGGTATAAAAAATCAACAATTGCCTTGTGTTAAAATAAGGTGGATATGGAGAGTAAAACATCTTTGTGGAGGTGGAGAAAGGTGGATGGTGCATCCTTCTCTCTAGAAACCTCTATTGACATCCTTAGACAAGAGCATTAACCATTACTATTTTAACCACTAAATCAAAAGGAAGATGGAGAAACAAACTGGTGAGGAGTTGTTGATTGATAGAATGATATATTGATGAATAAATGAAGAATGCAAGATAAAATTTCACCTTAATCTCAACTAGGTTTAGACAATAACATAAAGATCATTTGCTTAACGTCGAGATTGAGTATGATTCTAAGTATGTATTTCATATTATAGTGCAATGTACTTTTCAAAAGTGTTTTTCACTTGAAAATATATCAAAATATTTTTTAAATATTTTTGACAATAACATATCAAAATCATCATAAAACACTAAAAAAGTATCAATTTGATATTACTTTATGATTTTGATATGTTAATATAAAAAAATCTAAAAAAATCATTTTGAAATATTTTCAAATGAAATATATTTTTAAAACACAAAATTTACCATTCTTTGCTTCTTGGCTTTAAGTTCTAAAGCAGCTTCCAGGCCAATGATTCAGGCTTCATACTCGGCCGTATTATTGGTACATTCAAACAGTAACCTTGTTGAAAAAGGATACTACTTATTTTCTGGGGAAATTGCTACAGCTCTTGCCCCATTTCCTGATGCATTTATTGCACCATCAAAGTAAAGGGTCCACTGATCGCTTTCCCCACCTTCATTCTCGATTATTATCACATCTTCATCTGGAGGTCATAGTTTAGAGGCTCGTAGTTTTCCATGGCATGATCTGCAAGATGATCGACAATTATGCTTCCTTTTACAGCTTTTCTTGTCATAAAGACAATGTCATATTCTGCCAACAACACTTGCCACCTTGCTATTCTACTTGACATGTAAGCTTTTTCACAGATATACTTGAACGGGTCTAATTTTGAAATCAACCAGGTTGTGTAGTATAACATATACTACATGAGTCTTTTCGCACTCCAAACCAAGGCACAACACAACCTTTCAATTGTTGTGTATCTCGACTCACAATCATTGAATTTTTTACTCAAGTAGTAAATAGCTTGCTCTTTCCTTCCTGACTCATCATGTTGTCTCAGTACACAGCCCATAGCTGTTTCTGTTACTGTCAAGTATAGGATCAAAAGCCTCCCCGACGTTGGAAGTACTAATAGTGGTGGGTTTTGCAAGTACCTCTTTATTTTATCAAAGGCTTCCTGACAATCATTGTCCCATACTCCAGGATTTTTCTTCCTAAGCAAACAAAAAATTGGTTCACAAGTCACTGTCAACTGGGATATAAACCGAGCTATGTAATTCAGGCGCCCGAGGAAACTTCTCACTTCCTTTTCTGTCTTAGGGGCAGACATCTCCTGAATAGCTTTAGCTTTATCAGGATCAACTTCTATTCCTCGACCACTTACTATGAAGCCCAATAGTTTTCCTGTTTTCACCCCGAATGAGCATTTTGCAGGATTCAACTTTATCTGGTATTTTCGCAGCCTTTCAAATAGTCTCCTTAACACTTGCACATGATCTTCCTCCTCCTTTGATTTTGCAAGTATGTTATCCACATAAACTTCCACTTCTCGGTACATCATATTGTGGAACAGGGTAACCATTGCTCTTTGATATGTGGCTCCAGCATTCTTCAATTCGAATGGCATTACTTTATAACAAAACATCCCCTAAGGTGTGACAAAAGTGGTCTTCTATTTATCTTCTTCTGCCTTTCTAATTTGATTGTAACCGGAGAATCCATCCATAAAAGAATATGTAGCATTTCTTGTGACATTATCAACGAGAATGTCTATATGGGGTAAAGGAAAATCATCTTTTGGGGTCGCCTTGTTCAAATCTCTATAGTCCACGCACACCCGAATCTTCCCATCCTTTTTTGGGACTACGACCACATTAGCTACCCATTGAGGATATTGGACTACATCTAGAAACCCTGCATCCCACTGTTTTTGTATCTCGGACTTTACCTTGAGTAACATGTCCGGGCACATTCGCTTGGTTTTCTGCTTAACTGGTTTGCTTCTTTCTATTAAAGGAATCTTATGTACTACTATGTCGGTATCTAGATCGGGCATATCTGTATAAGTCCAGGCAAAAACATCTGCATACTTATGTAATAGAGAGACCAGTCTATTTCTTTCTTCAGTTGTAACAAGAGTGCCAATCTTTAATTCTTTCTTTTCTTGCTTGTTTCCCAAGTTAATGACTTCTAGTTTCTCATTAGTAGGTTCCCAGGCTTTTTTGGAATTTTCTACCAGCTTAGTAAACTCTCTTATATCTTCCTCTCCCCATTCTTCATCATCCATTGCAATCATATTATCAAAGTTTGGCCAATTATTCTTAGTGCAATGGTTTTATGAATCGATGAAACTTTTAGGATTCCTGAAAGTGCAAGGCGTGCTCGTGTAAGTGTGATTCGTGAAAAGATAAAAAGATGCAAGCATATATTGGACACAAGAAAATGCATGATCTCATTAAAACAAAAGTGCTCGGTTAACATAGAAAATATTGCGGTATCATGAGCTAAAATACCGACAAGATCAGCACAAGTCAAAACAAGACAAAACAAGTCCGAACATGATCAAACAAGAACAATTACTTTTTAAACACAATAGGAGCAGGCTTCATCTTCCAGTTCTGGTACACCTCTCCTTCAGCCAATCTTCGCACGAAAAATCTGGCAGGAGGTTCATCAATAGTGTGAATGGAAAGCTGTGGCAGAACTTCATC